>NC_092794.1:18022554-18193942 GCF_918797505.1 Bemisia tabaci | reverse complement strand
ACCTTCGAGGTAAAATAATACATGGATAGCCCCTTATCATCTTTTTTATGAAACTAAGCAATGAAAAAAGTGGAGTTAATGATCGAAATATTTACCTAATGTCGCGAAAGAACGTCTTAAAGTTGTGATTGACATGTACTCTACTTTGAGGAGCCAGTCGGCCAGTGCACTAGTCGATATGGAGAAAACCCACATCACAAGGTACGGTAGTGATGATAAAATTCCATTCTGAAAAGAAAATTGACTATTTTTAATTTTGCGAATCGGTCAAGTTTACGTTGATTTGATTCAGAAGAGAGGAACTTAACAATACCTAACTGGATAACCATATAGGTACTCAGAATCAAACGTATTTCTGCTAAAAAGAACTATGAGCATATAGGTTTTGCGTGCAACATAGTTCCTTTTAGCATAAATACGTCCAAATAAAGTTTCATTTTTGAAAATATAACCATAGCTATATATAATATAATCATGCTAAAAGGAACTATGTGCATAGGGTTTGCGTGTGAGATAGTTCCTTTCAGCATAAATACGTCCAAATAAATGTTTCAGTTTTGAAAATATAATTAGAGTCCATGAGGAGGAAAAATTTAACTAAATTAACGATCGACTTACATTGAAGTTTCGTATAAAAAGAAAAATTGACAAGCTTATAAAAACTCGAAGTTAACAGAGGCTCTGAAATAATTAATGGATTAAAAAGAGAAGCATAATAGTTTCAATCATGAATTAATACCTGAGCTACGCTGAAATGCATGACGTCGTTCATGTACTTAGGCAGATCGGTAACCATTGTGTACAGACCCCAATCATGTCCCACTTCAGCAATAATAAGGGCCCAAACTGGTCCAGATGTTAGGATAGCTTTCCAAGGCATTGGTCCCAAATCCTGCCAAAATATTCAAACATTTGAACACCAAAACAAAACAAAAAGTAATGGTGCTAAATATCAGGAACACCCTTGAGGCCATGACTAAGTTATCATTTTAATTTTTATTTGCTTGATGGTTTAATTTTGTCTTGAAATATGCCATAATGGTAGGAGACGTATCAAGTTAGAAAATGATGCCATGTATTTGATTCAAATGTATGAAATAAAACTTACGAATAAACTTAAAATCGTGTGCAAAATAAAAAACCTATGTTAACCAAAATGAGAAAAATCATCAGTTTCCAGGCGAGGAAACATACCTTTTTCCAAGGTTGCCAAATTGACTATTTTGTACAAGGGTAAAATTGTGCTTTTTTTGTGCAAAATTTCGCTGATTTTTTGCCAGCAAGAAGAGGACACTTTTGTTGACTAACTCCCAGAGGTACCCTGGTGAAAGTACAATCTGAGAGTAGAGACTTTTCAACGTTAAAATGCAGTTATGATCCTTTAAAGGAAACGCCAGTATAAATATCAAACCCAATCAAATTCTCAATTGTGTTTGTTACTGCATATTTGACGAATTGATTTCATATGTCATTCAGCATTAAAACCTTTTAGCTTTTAAAAAGATAATATTCTTAAATTTTAAGACATACTATATATTTTCTAAAGTTAAAATAATAATAATGATAGTATTTTTAGTAGTAATAATAGCATTAATATAGTAGTAAAAGTAGTTTCATAGTACTAATAGTACCTAATATTTAATATGAAATCACACACCTTTTTCCTCTCAATTTGACCAATAGTCTCCTGAAGGTAACGCTTCTCTTTCTCTGTGATGTACGGGTGTGAAGATGGATCGTTGTAGCAAAGAAGACACCATAAAACACACCAGACCATGCCAACACCGCCAAAAATATAGAACACCCATGGCCATCCACCAGGTATGAATTCCAATATGAGACTGCTCATCGAGTTGGCCATTACGTTGCCAATTTGAACGCCTGAAAATTGAAAGATCGATGTCCTTACAATCTTTGAAATGTTCCAAATATGTAATTGTAATGTATGTGACAAGAACCAGAAACCTATTGTTACATTACCCTTCTAGGGGCATCTTACAATAAACAATTATTTCATGTGAGCAAGCAAGTTTTATGATTAATTTGCTGAAATGAAGTTTCTGAGATATTCTTTGAACGGTCGGAAATCAAAAGACATCGAAAATGAAGAGCATAGAACACGAATAGAGAATTATAGTAAGTAAGTACCTGCAAATACAATGGATGACAATTTACTTCTCTCCAAAGGCGGAGCCCATTGAGCCAGTAATGTACACAACGCTGGAAATGTCGTTCCCTGTTAAAGCAGAAACAGCACATTAATACCAGGAAAAAACACGTTACTTGATTGGCACATTCAAAAAATAATTACCTAAATATATTATAAGAAAGAAATCCAAAGACTTCAATAGACCTTGGGTTGATTTCTATATTTTGTCCTATGGGCAATTACTTATTGACGGTGCCTACCTAAACTACCAGAACATATGTACCTAGATTACGGTTGCCATTTTTCAATCAAGTATCCCTGGACTTTTCTGATTGAAATTTTTAGAGAATATTATTGATAGAGTAAGAAAAATCACGGTTATTCACCACACGGATTAAAATGCCGCTCGTTTTACAATGCATTCATCGAGGTCTTACCGACTTTTCTAGTCGTAACGAAGTTACCTTTGCAGCAACATTGTAACAATAGCCAGAAGAGTCGGGATTACTTGTAATCCACTGCGATCATTGTAAGAGGACAAGGATGTTCTTTTTTTTCTGTGTAAAACAATCGTTATCCTCCAAAAGGATCGAACGTGCCAAGAGATTTATAACGTCGCAAACCGGGATTCTTGGTTTTGTAGTTTCTCTCATGATTTGAACAGCGAAAAATGATTCCCCTGTGATCCCAACTTTTGAACTTTGGATGAATTTCACAAGATATCCATAAAAAGCGAGGGACTGTACGCGTTGCTAACAGACATGTTTTAAATGATATAAGTGCAGTATTAGCTCGACTAAATGTACATGTATCAAAATCTTGAGAGCGTATATTTTTCCTCCCCGAAATAGCGTGGCTCAAGATGAACAATACAAATTCAAATGTGCAAAAAATGGGCGATGGGCCTTCACACATTCTGAAAGCAGATTATTTCCGCTGTCCAACGACGGTGAGCTTTTCATTTTAAAATCTCGCTGAATGGACAGTGCTTATCCAAATTCTGCACCGCCCATTTCAATGTCACTAATTTCAATGCCAGCGCGGTCTGTTTTTCAACGTATATGATCATACATCCAGGGTGCCACGGATGGGACTGTGGTAATTGTTTAATGAAGTGATTGTGTTCAAATGCTTCATGCAAAAATTGCATGCATTGATGTCACATTCACACTGCTATCAAGGCAGTACCTATTTTCCTTTCAAAATCTTCAGTCAACGTTGATTCAAAGGGTTTAACTGCGTTGTTACCTTTTTGCTTACTCCATTCACCTCTGAAAAGAGAGTGACGTAAAACACTGGTAACAATACAAATACCCATCATAAAATACCCTTTATATTTTTGTGTCAGAATTTTCAGCGACAGTATACAAATAAATGTTCAACGTGCCACATATATATTATGCAGACCGCGGCACTCAATTCGTCAGACTCTTAACGAAAGGCCAGATCTTTAATTATTTGGGATAAAACATGTTTGCAGCTGCAACAAATGCATGAAGTATTTCGAACTGACAATAAACCGCAAATGTAGTTATGTTTAATACTTGAGTAAAGGGGGGAGGGGGGGGGGGCACGCACTTTATCCGGAAACATTAGCGTGGATTTTTCAATTTTGGCTTTATGTGTTTCATTCCTTGAAATAAGCAGAATTATATTTTGGAATTCCGAATTAGAGGACTTAAGACAAAAAATGAATGTATTGCTCTTTGACTTAGCACAGCAGTGCTCTCTATGATATTTAGTTAGTTATTATAATTTTGAGACATTCAGCGACTCGGGCTATGAGAATATAGTTCATCCGTATCATAATGAAAGTGAATTATTGAATGAATTTTTGCACCAGTCTCTTAGCATTCTCGATCAAAATTCATTGTCACACTTTGACGTCATGACCACAATATTAAATGCAATTTGTGAGTCCTGCGTTCATAATGAAGTGGCTAGAACACTTGGATCGTGGGGGAGGGGGGGAAGGGGGGCAAGAGTTCTACCGAAGAACAGTTATTAAGACACGGTTAAGCGTTGAGTTATTATGTATTGTCAACTTGTGATCTACAAGTATCGAACAGCAACAAGAGCATCTCCCTCGTACATTCATGCTTTATTATCGGGGCTGTGGAAAACCTTCGTATGAACTCGAGGAAAATGAGCTTATCTCGCTCTTTACTTGAGATTTTTTGACCCAATCTGATTTTTAGTCGATGAATCAAGTTAAATATTTACTTAGTAAAAATCTCAGAACGAGATGATAAAGGAGCTTTGGAGAGTAATTCATATTTCCTCGAGCGTAGACTTGATTTTTTTTTTTTTTTTTGGTTCAATAACATAGCGGTATTCTCGGAGTGAGTAATTTTAAACTGCTCCTGTAAAATTGAATAAGATTCAAAGCACTCGACACTAAACTTTCAATTGCTTCCTATAATCTTAAGGCAATAAAGATAATATAAACTATGTTTGACTTCCGGCACACCTTTTGCGTTAGTTTGTAATTGCGTATATTGCCAATTTCATCGCAAAAACCATTTTAATTTGTACTTTTACTTTCCTTTTTATCAACAGTCCTAACATCCTCTATTTTTTTAATTTATGATCTTAAAATGAAGATATTTCTATCATTTAGCAATTATATTCGTAATCATAATACCTCAACAAATGAGCAGCATTATCCTCCTTCTCCTCCAATTTAACATCGATTTGGATAAAATAGGAATTCCATGAGGATTTACCTATTTCTACCTAAAAACAATTCAATGTCAATTGATTTCCTTATACCCTTAAACATTTTGTATCTCGTGTCCTTCTATAGATGGTACAAGCTACTCGTATTCGGCCAGATTTACTTTGGTAGAAAGTCTAATGCCCTCTCTGAAATATCCTCATTATATCCGCGCGTGGAAAAATTCTGCTCGTATCAGTGCAATTTGTTGCTAGTTATCTGAGGGTTGCTGCTCCTGATTAGGAAGGCAAATTTTTTATCATGATAAATTAAAAAAAACATGTTTTCTATTATAAATTTGTTAAAATTAATGTGACGATTAGTATCTGAGATGTCAGGCAGTGCAAATTCAATATCAATCCAGATATTAGTTGGATCTCTATGCACTATATCAATTGGCCGATAACAAAAAGAGAAGTTCTTACTGATATCACTCGAAATTTCACCCGCACCAGTAAAGAGTTAACTGATCTTGATACAGATTCAACCGATATCAGTATGGATGCACATATCAATTGGCCGATAACAAAAAGAGAAGTCTTACTGATATCACTCGAAATTTCACCCGCACCAGTAAAGAGTTAACTGATCTTGATACAGATTCAACCGATATCAGTATGGATCCAACTGATATCAGCCAGAATTGCGAGAGTTCCTGCGGGTAATTCTCTGCTGAAGTGACACTCGGCAGTGATTGTCGAGATGTGTGTAACCTTGAGTAATGCGAAGTATACTTTAAATATTCCGTAAAATTATCCAAGAAGTAAGTAAGTAAGAATAGACGTAAATATTAGCGCTGACTACTTACCTCTCCAAGCCCTTCGATGAAGCGTAGGGCGATGAGCTCATCAGATCCCATTCTCGCCGCCCAAGGAGTGAGCAGGGTGAAAATTGCTGTCGAGAAAATTCCGAGCCCCAGAGTATATTTTCCTCCGAATTTTTCAGATAGCAGGCCGCCAGGAATGTGGGTAAAGATGTAACCATAGTAAAAGGCTGATAATATTTTTCCTTGCGTTTTTTCATCCCAGTCGAACTCGCCAGGGTGCTGTAAAAAATTGAGTTGTATTAAAATAGAACTCTGATGGTGTGCCGATGTCTAACAATAAACGCAAGGAAATGGAATGGATTTGAACTATGGCGATGGATTCAAAATGACAAAGTAAATTGGTCAAATTTCAAGGAATCACAACCTACAGTGATCAGCTGTAAAAGATTCCACATTGATTATTTAAGTTTCCAGCATCCAATTTTCGGGATTTAAGTTCTTAGCTTTTAATGGAACTTTACTGCGGTACAAATGTGAGGTAACTGCTCAGAACTAATTTTTTGACGGTTCTAAGGAGTATTTTCAGTCGAAAACTCAAATTTCAGTTTTCCGACTCAACTTGCCAAAGAACCGTTCTCTTGAGAGATTTAACTTCATTCATGAAGGTTCCTTTTCCAGTGAATCGCTACATGTATCAGACAAAAACGCTGGCGAAAAAAAGGGCACATTTTTGAGTTTGCCCGTGTATTGCCTACCTAATTCTTGCAAGAAACTCATATTTTATGTGAAGTTGGTAAAAAACATTGATTAAGATATCTAAAAGAATAGTATACGAAATTTTTACAAATCATAAATTACACTAAGTGCAACATTTAAGAGGAATTGAAAGAATCTATTTGATGAAATGGAAGTTGGCGCTGTCAGTATTAATTTGTGTCGTAAATATTTGCAATAGGAAAAAACCTTTAGAGTTCAAAATTCAAATTACTTCTTATTCATTTGAGGAGGAAACAGTCAGGTATAGAGGCTCTTTGATGTTTTTTACCTAAGGTGACTGATGTATTGCATTGTTTCAACTGAGAATTAAGTCTCAATCACTAGTTAATTCAGTACCCTGAAAACCAAATGTATACAAAGAAGACAAGAGCTAAAACTGAACTTGAATTCTTCGCTCCTCTGACGTGAAGGTGTCCCTCGATTTTCGTATGAGCCCCAGAAAGCATGCATTTGTATGTAAAACAGGACTCACGTGGGAAGCGAGATACGTCCTTACGTCACGCAGTGGGTGGAGTCAATAGGAGAGGTCTCACAAAATTTGGAAACTTTAAACGCTTATAGCTTCGTTTACTTAACATTTTGAGGTTCTAAAAGTGGTTCCATTGGTTTCCTCGTGAAATTTTCTCCTTAAAGAACCCTTTGAAATTTAAAATATGATGAAATAAACATCGAAATTTGTAGTTTAAGTCAAATATTTCATGTCCGACCTCTAAGATTGACTCGATCCACTGAGCGTCAGAGGTACGATAAATTGAAACGGGCCTGCACTGAAAAAATAATATGCTGTTTTAGCCCCTAGGATGTCAAAAATGTGTCTGGTGATCCCAAGATGCTGCCTTTGCTGCCCCCGCAGTTAACTTTTCATCCTATGAATGCAAATTCAACTGCGTGGGCAATCAAGGCAGCATCTTAGGATCACCAGACACATTTTTGACATCCTAGGTGCTAAAACAACATACCATTTTTTTCAGTGTGCTCCTCCTTCCCCTCTTGATATACACTCTGCCCCCTCTGGAAAATGTCAAGGCAATGTTTTCGCAATTTTTCTTGTTGCCCCTACAAAAATTACTCCTTTCCGCGTTACACGCATCATAAACTTTTGTGTGCGCTGCTCTCCAATAAAAGCTGACGTTGCACCCTTACGAGCGTCCTTCCCTTTAAAAATTCAATGATGATCGGCGAATAAAAACTTTCAGAGAAGTTATTGACTTACCACCGGTTTGGAGGGGTTCGCTGGTGTGACGGGGAGGGCGGGACAGGCGTCCGGGTCATGATAGATTTCTCCCGATTCTGAAGTGTGGTTCGAAGGCCGGACCATTTGAGTGATGGTGATGCTGAGACAGGCCCTCATGATAAGCGCGTTGGCCACCCCTGCGCAGCCCATTATGGCCAGAATGTACCGCTGGGAAAAGCATGCTGCAACAAAATATCTCACTTAGGTGATAGTCCTAGAACAGGTTAGTGAGGAGACGTCTAGGAGATATAAAACATCAAAAACGTGTTAAGAGATAGGAAGATTTGTTTAAATACCGTTGTGACGAGTGCCCATTGCATGGAACGAAACTTTTGCTGGGAGTCGTGAACCAATTTTGATCAAAATTCAAAAGTCAATTATATTTTGAAACGCCTAGAATTGGTACATTTTACTACATTCTACAGTCTTCCATTCCGAATTTGAGGACATTAATTCTGAAATCATAGACCAGTTGCGCATGTTGCAGAGTGAATCACAAGACAACTTTGATCTTTACAAAACATGTTTCACAATCCTAATCTCGTGCGAACATTAACTCCTAAACTAGGTAATAACTTTTTTAGTTTACATTATGAACAGTCAATTCAAACTCCCGCTCATGAAAAAACTGAACTCAACGTGGGGCAAATTAGCCATTGAAAACAACCTATGGATTAAGGTAGTAACCGGAGCTTGATTTTAGGCCCACTATCCCTTTCCTTATAGAAAAAATACCTTTAATTTTTCCCCAAAAAAATCGCAGGAACATTCATCACCATAAAATATACATGCCGAAATTATTTCGGTGCTCAAGTTGACTCTAACAGACTTTGACTTTATATTAGCGGGAAAGTTGAGCGGTCGTTCACAAAATACTATTTTTCCTCGCTTCTTATGAATTGAATTTAGAGAGTTCCAATATTTTCATTGTATAAAACATACAATTTAATATGGAAACATATATAATGATGCTTAATTTTGTACTCCGCACACCACATCGATTATTTACCAGAGCTTTAAATGACAAATCAATTGATTCTTCGCAAAGGAAGGCACGGCGCTAAATATCTTACATGACGCGGATATCTGTGTAATTAGCATTGCTTCGACAATCTAAACGTTCAAATATACCTTCCAATACGTTTTATGCTGTACTTAAATTGCACTTTTAAGTTTGTAGTCACTTTGAGGTGAAACAGCTTCGAGTGCCAGCTTCAAACTCTATGAAGGCATTGAATGTGGGAAGCAAAGAATGATTGTGGTAGAGTACATTATTTATATTGATAGCATGCAGAAAATCTGTAAATTTATATTCAATGCATAAAGTCTATGCACTATACGTTGTTGCAATGCATCGGAATCTAAAAAAAAAAAAAAAAAAAAACACGAAAGTGACTTTATGTGCAGTTGTGTGTACTAAAACAGGTTCAAGGAATTTTTTGGTGCACGCTTCAATTTAATGAATTTTTTTTTGTCAAGTTCATTGTCTATAAGAAAGCTCTTGAAGTGGCTCGAAGTTTTTTTTTTTTTTTTTTTTTTTTTTTTTTTTTTTTAATAATAATTACAATATGTAAAAAGACATAAAATTTCAATTGAAAAAGAAAATGACAAGAAACATGGAGACTTCACCGTGGTCATTTACGTGTCAGCAATGAGTAGTTTTTTTAAGTTTGATGATATTCAACTGATTTTTTAAGTTATGGAGATCTTTGCCGTCGTAACACTAAAGACATACGTACGGTGTTATAAAATTCATTTTGTGACACTTTCAGCAAAAAAATTTTTTACAAGAGCTTTTTCTCACCATTTGCAACGCGGGTTCCAATATCCTTTTTGTACACCATGGTAGCGTTTAAAATTGAAATTCAACAAAAAAATCGGGCTGCTGATATTAAACACGAGGAAAACACTTTTGCGGCACAAAAATTTCACTTATCAAATGACGGAAGTGTTGCAGAAAAAAATATTAACAAAAACAAAATAAATCTGTACAGAATTATGATCGAATGGACGGTGACTTTGGTAACTATAGATTTTGGTAAATGTTAATTTTGTCAGTCGCTCTTTCTTCCTTGAATCAGCACAAGTTGCTCGCTATTTAAATTTGTATGATAAATAAAAAAATTCTTAAATTTCGCCACTATTAGTTTATTAAAAATTTCAATAATTTGTTACCGCAGAACTAACTCTAATATATATCTAACAACTAAATAAAACGGATTTAACGATTCGTATAGCTTCGCGCACTAGATTTCAAAACTAAAAAAGGAGGAGAGCACTACGCAAGTTATAACGCACAAGCTGTCCCAGTGAGGTCCGAAAGGTTGTTTTTCGAGTATATTTTCATTTGCATGAGGAGGGCCACTGACTGCCGCTGCGTTTTGCGCGAAAAGCTGACGAAGATCATTAACCCGGATTGACGGACTGACCCCGGAAAATACGGTTGGATTTTAGGTAAATGCTGAGCGGAACCGGTAGAGAGACGGACAGACGGGGTGAGGAGCTGACACCGGAAGTTGAGGCGCGAACGCAACCCGGATTGCCGCAATCGCAATCGGCAGATGAGCACGGTGCGAGGTGTGATGGTGAACTGATGCGCCGAGCACAGGTGGGACGACTCGTCGACAGGTCGGCCACGATCTTGGAATACCTGACTCGGTACTCGATAAGCGATTATCTGGACGATGCCACTTCACTTGAAGCTCGTGCCGATCGAACGTGTGCGGGTGGAAATTCAGGTAGTTTCTTTTTGCGCTGAAGCACGTTTGTGCGACGGCCGTCTTGCGAGATTTGAATCGGACGTTTTCTGCCAAACGGAACTACTGTAAATGAGTGGGAAAGATGGGGTGTGCTCTAGAGTCCCTTTATACTGGGAGTCAAGACAACACCCCCTCATGGAGTCACAAACGGGAATAAAGATTACAGAAATTGCCCGTTTTTCGTAATCTTTGGTCGGCCCATTCTCGAATTCCTTACTTCGTTCCTTCCCTCATTCCGTTTGTTCCTTGCCGAACCCGTAATTCCCCAGTCCATTCCAGATTATAATCTTTGCAATCGGTGAAACTGTAATCTTTATTCCCGTTTGTGACACTGTGAAGGCCTAAAATACGGGAACCAATCAGAAATGGATTCACATCGTCTTGACTCTCAGTATAAAGGGACTCTAGTGTGCTCTAGCAAGCTGCATGAGAAACAGTGTTAAAGCAGGCGTGATTCCTTTAGGAGACATGGAAAAGGGGAGATTTTACATTCTGTCGAACGGAACTAAGCGCCGACTGAATTCGGCGCTCATGAGCCGTGGGCATGGGACAAGAGCGTTGTGGACAGGGCTCATCAGTTGAAGACTCGGAGTCGCGGCGACGGTTTCGTTGCCGTTTATGGCCCTCGACCGACGAGCACACCCCTTCTTACCCACCTGTCTCTGGTTCCGTTTGGCAGAAATAAGTCCACTGCGATGGAACTCAGTGCATGGATGTCAAAAGCGAATTTTCGCGCAAATCGGATTGATCTCGTGAATTCGAACCAGTGAATGCGTATTTTTTCGTGAACCCGATCTTCGTTTTCGGGGTTCGCAAAACGGAGGGCTGTTATAATGGAGATGTTGCATGTGTGAGGAATTTGCTATTTGACTGTTGATTCGTACGTAAAAGTTTGCGAGAAACACGATGGTGCTACTGGTTTTCTCTGCAATCAACTCCCAAGCTCAAAAAAAGCTCTCAAGTTGAGGCCAAAATGGAGAGGATATCCCACACTACCCTGAGAGTCTACCTCTACACGAAGACAAACTCTCCATGCAAAGATAGGGAGCAAATACATTGACAGGGCTGCCACTTTATTTGGGGACTCCAAAACTGAAAACACTGCAACCCTGCTAATGTATTTGTTTCCTATCTTTGCATGGAGAGTTTGTCTTGATGTAGAGGTGGACTCTCAGGATAGCGTGGGATATCCCCTCCATTTTGGCCTCAACTTGAGAGCTTTTTTTGAGCTTGGGAGTTGATTTCAGAGAAAACTAGTGGCACCATCATGTTTCTCGCAAACTTTTACATAAGAATCAATAGTCAAATCGCAAATTCCTCGCAAAAGCAACATCTCTATTGGGATTCAACTTGCACCCCGAGAGAAACTAGGGATTTTGTGAACCTGGCGGGGAGCTCTGTGATGGATCTGTACCGGTTGATAGATCCGTCGACACAATGATGGCACCGAGGGCAGGAATTTCATTGGATTTACAAAATTGATTGGATGGGACATGGACATTCAATCTTTAGTGTCGAGACCTGCAAAGGCAGAGCTGGTGCCTATCCTGCTAGTAGCTGATTAAATCTAGATGATGCCACTCTAGGGCCTTAGGAGTAGTAATTTTTGTCAATGGCACGCGTGGCGAGCTTTAAGATAAATCGATTGATCTGCCTTTTGAAACTATGGAAAAGGATCGATACGCAAGATGTTCGCAGCGACACCTGAATAATCGATTCTTTACGACAGCTTCAAATGGGGGAGAGATCTATGATCGATCGTTCACGCCTCGCCACTGATTTCCGTGTACTTTTTTCCGCTGTCAATTTTTAGAGTTGCAGCAAAGATTATTCTCAGTTACCGTGGTTATCAATTGGAAAATAAAGTACCTCTCTGGAAGAATTGGGACTCTAACAACTAAGGTGCAAATCGTGTAAATTGTGTGGTTGCGTGTGAAACAAGTAGTCCATGACTGCAGTTCTTAATCAGCTTCTTTTCTAGGAGAGCTAATCTAACGTTGTTTCACAGGGAGTTTGAATTGGCAGAATAAATGTTCGAATTTTGAGGGAAATGAGGCTTCAACAAATTTTTAATGTATTTACCGTGCTCTGCGTAAATTTTTGACGAAGAAACATTAAATATTTTTGTTAATTTCTAACTTCGTCTAAAAGGTGATCACTAGAACTTAGTTTTATGAATCATTAATAAATCCACTCATATTTATAAGAAAATGAGTGGCAGATACGTCATTTCTGCGAGGAGTAAGAAATATCGTTTGTTCTTAGCGCGCATAGGCGAATCCGGAGCGAAACATTTCGAAGGGGGGCGTATAGGGGGGTTTGGAGAACTCCTCGCTGCTCCCTCCCCCAAAATTTTCGAAATTTAAAGCATCTCATACTATATGCAGTTTGAGTCAATTTCGTCATGTGCCTAATAAAGGCTTCCTCCCTTCCCTCCTTTTCTTTCTCTTCCGCATTTTTCTTTCTCCTTTTTTCCTGGGCGAACGGGAGGGGGGTGTATGCCTCCTATGCCTCCCCCCCCCTCTGGATCCGCTGTTAGTCAACGTGAGGCTTTTCCCTCCATGGGCGTTCAGAGCGAAAATGTTCTCTGCATGGCACGGACCCATAAGTATACACCGAGAAACCCCATGTCAAAAATATGCCACAGACCCCTTAATTCCATTCAGTGCTGTCAATTTTTGTCTCTTACGGAACACTTGCTTGAAGGAAGAAACCCAGTCGTTCGGCAAAGAGGGTTTTCTTGCGGCAAAGTATCATTAAGTACTCAAACACAGCAAGATTACGAAAACCATAAACAAACAGCGTGATCTGACAGATAAACATTTGAAAACAGGCAAAATGAAAATATTCGCAGTTGCAGAGTGTCCAAAAAATACTCAACCAGCGTAATCAAGCATTGGACGTAATTCGAGTTTACCATGAGAGTTGGCACCACTGATTTGTTTTTTAATGCGAAAAAACATGGTGCTTAAGAGGCCTAGACAAAACTGCCCTAAATCTAACAAGTGAGAGTGAGATCAGTATCTCGCGTCGAGTGACTGACCTGACCCCAGTCTAATTCCGAATTGGACGTATTTCTGTCAAACGGAACTATGTGCATTAAGACATGAGCCCTGAGACCCACAAGAATATATGCATAACAGTGCTCACTTCATAATGCACATAGTTCCGTTTGATAGAAATGCGTCCAATTCCGCCGCCCGCAACTTTGTACAATGCCCGATGCACTTCAAGGGCATTTCGTTGACATTGCCGCGGGTAATTAAACTCAGTTTCGGTTTTATTGTTCCGATCCTGCGTTGCCAATTTGCACACAAAAAATTACTTTTTATGCATCAATTTGTATGGAAAAGATCGGAGAAAAATCATGCATTGACATACACATACCGCGTCTCGTTGAGAGCAGAGTGACTAAATTTCAAAGAGTATTTCCTTGTTGGAGTTCAGTAATAACGGATACAAATGGAAGATATTAATGGTTTTAGGCAGCAAACCTGCTTGACCATTTCAATGTTTCATACCCAAAATCCATGGCTTGGAGAAGACCGACATTATAATGTTTGAAATGTTGAGATGGATACTTTGTCGACTATCAAGTGGACGTATTTATGCTAAAAGGAACTATGAGGAAGTGATGAAGGTGATGAAGGAAGATGGGGTGTGCTCGTGGAAGCTGCTTATGAAACAATGTAAAAGTGGATATAGTTCCTTTTGAGAAAATTGAGAAGCAGGATTTGACATTAAATCAAAAGGAACTGAGCGCTAACTCGTGAGCCGTGCACTTGTGACAAGAGCGTTGTGGACAGGGCTCATGAGTTAAAGACGAGCAAGCACGACAACGGATACGGTTCGTTGCCGCTGACGTCACTGGCGCTTTAAAATCCCCATTAATTCTAACGAGCCCTCAACTAACGAGCACACCCCATTTTCCACTTGCAAATAGTTCCATTTAGCATAAATACGTCCTAGGAAAACTTGCACATTTATTTAAAAATTCTCAAAATGTTCGCTCTTATGTAGGTAATGCTGTAAAAGGCAAACTAATATGTATTTATCAGGAAATATAATTATACCTAGCTTTTGTTGACCAGTAGTTGTTTTCTTCGCATCTGTACGATGTCTCCTAAAAAAGCGACCAGTATGAATGTAGAACAGAACACGATGAGAAATTCGCGAACAGCGGAACTTCAAAATGCGCATAATAGACTTACAGGCGCCGATCCCATAACTTGTGGTTTTCAAAATGTGCTTTTAATTTTTTAAAGCAACCACTTGTACTGCCACACGCAAGAGAATGGCTTCAGTACCTCCGTTTCGGATTGCTGACTTGTTACGGTCAAAAGACCCTCAACAGTAATTCCCGCAAGCACTCAATTTGTGAAAACATACGTTTGCAACGTGGCAAATGCAGGTGCTGGTACCCTTCTCAGGAGAGGAAAATTCGAAACTGAAAACTGTTAAGTGAAAAACTGACGATCTATTTTCCGACAGACGATTTCTGACACAAGGAGAGGAGGAAAAAACTTCGTAAATCTTTCATGTTCGCAAAAACGCGAGATTCTCGATTGCCAAATCGACTTAGATATTCATGATAACTCGAGGGAAAACAGGGAACGAAACAGTCTCGACAGAGAACGTTGTGCTATGTTTATGAATAAAAAATAAATAATATCACAGTGGCGAAAAAAACTAGTATCAGCTTTGGAAAAAAAATTGCACCTTGCGGGAAAAAGTGTTAGTGGTTGCTAGATTATCTGGTAACTATTATCATCCTATTTGCCCATGTAATTTATGCAAACATGATTTTTTTGGGAGGGGGAGTTTTATAGAAGTTAAAACCTATATCTACAGAGGATAGGTCCGAAGGCCTTTTATCCACATTCTAACTTATAATTTACCTATGAATATGGAAAGGACAATTTTTCTTTTATTGCTCCTTAAATAGATGCATATTTTGAGACATCCCTATTTAACTCATTTCAGTTCGATATTGACCGGCACGGCCCTCTTGGTTATTACCTCGGTCTACTAATTTTATTAGAAAGCAATTTATTTTCCAATCCGGTTCTATTTCTTTTCGTATATACATGTTAAAATGAGAGTAAACCTTCCTTTAATGAAAATATAAGCGGTAAGTTTCAAGCGCCATAATCGAGATGTTTCATACATCCTTTTACGTCTTTCAAACTTCCATTCCATGTATTCATGAAAAATAATAAGAAGGGTGATTAAAAATGTAGGGATAAGGTTGTATTTTTCTGAAGAAACCGTGGAAAACAACGTTGAGCTTTGCGAAAGTGCAAAATACTCACCACGGCGAACACGCGACTCCTTCAGGATCGAATCAATATGACATTCATTGAAAACTACATTTCTTGTAAACACGCTGAAGTATCTTTCGTCGTCAATATCATACGTTTTTATTTGATAGCATGATTCGGGATTGGCGACAAAAAAAGTTCATTGTAACGGCGCGACGACGGAGACGTGACGACGTGACGACGTGATAACGTGATAACGTGATAACGTGACGACGTGATAACGTGACGACGTGATAACGTGACGACGTGATAACGTGACGACGTGATAACGTGACGACGTGACGATGTGACGTAACGCTCCATCAGCAAGCTATGAAACGAAGCCGTCAACGTACACGCCGCGAATTGGGTTAGGGTTAAAAAAGAAAATTACCTAGGTCCGTTTAAACCATCATTACTTTGATCAACAAAGAATCAAATTCGTTGATTGACCATATCGTTCACACATTTAAAATCTATCTGAAGATGCAACCGTGACCGTGACATGGTTTTTGCAATGAGTCAACGTTTATTAGAACACTTATTGAATGAAACTAGCAATAAGTTCACTCACCTAGTTAAACTCATTCCAAGATTGGAAATGGCTTCTAGATGGGAAAATACGTTCGATTTCTCAGAACGTATTGATTCTTGGGATCACTGGCATTCTAGAAACTAGAGTCAAAGACTATGACACCTTAGCGACGCTCTTGTCCTTCAATTAGCCCATTAATGACCTCAAGTTATTATCCAAGACAAGATGAAATTAGAAGGTACTGGAATCCACGAGGGAGGGTTTCGTCTTAAATGGACGCTTCAGTGATGTACATTCACCCCTATTGTCACCAGAAAAGACCTGTCTTGTGTTCAAAGAACTAGCCAGAAATCAGAATCATGGCGAGAGAATGAAAGTGGAGAAGTGGGAAGTATTTATGCTAAAATGAACGATGTGCATAGGGAGTATGTGCAACATAGTTCCTTTTAGCATAGAGACATTCAGTGGGCCCTCGTGTGACTTGTGTTTTTTTTAGCCGTTAAAAGATCAAACTTAAAGCAATCAGATCAGCTAAAATTGAACCTCTCAGTTCGAAAATGATACCTCGGCAAAAATGAAATTTTTCTGTAGACGATATAAGAGTGGCGTAACAGCGAAATGAGTATTTTCACGCCAAAAAATGGACATCGTACAAAGCCCGAGTCGGGTCGTTTTCGAACTGAGAGATTCAATTCATAACTTAACATGCGTAATATGAGAAATGGATGAAAGAAAAATTTGCCTTGCAGCGCAGATGCAATTCACCATAAAGTTTTATGAAATTAATTTCTCATCCATTTGCACTCATAACTCGATTTTTTATAATCTATCCTCTTATCATTTGACTGCATACTATTAGATCTCTTGTGCACCATTGATTTCAACATTAAAAGTTTGTTGTAATATGTTAATGAATTGATGGAAAAACAAAATCCTCAGCGATTTAAAAAAAATCATCATTATAATAATCCGTGTTTCACTTCCAGCTGAATGAAATAATTTGATTACGTTCATTAAAATTGCGAGAGCTTGCTTTTCTGAAACGGTGGGGGACTTACAAGTTGATTTATTTTTCCATTTTGATGTACGGTACGTTAATCATTCATGTGAGTGCACTCGCAGGAGAGTGCAATTACTTTAAGTGTGGCAACGGTGGTAAAGAGTTGACACTTTGAAAATAGTAATCACTTGCGGGAGATAATGAGAGTGAAAGATACTGATTGCACTGATGCACAGTGGACAATTTGGTGCAATATTTGGAAATGCACTGCGCTGCTTATCCGAACGTTGTCTAATCTGGGATAGACATTGTAATAGAAGGACAAGGAAAAGGGACTGCAAATGTGACATTTACTACATGTGCAACAAGGTTGTTCTGTCACCTGATTTTACATATTTTTTAGACAACACAAAAAGGCTCTGACCCAGTAACAACTGACCACGGCACCATTGAATGGTCGCCATGCTTACCTATCACCAAAAAGTTAATCAAGGTCACAATCAATTTAAAGGGCACAGCGCACACGGCCCTAATTTAAGAAGAAGAAAAAAAATTGAAAGCAGAAAAAATGGTTTCTAAGTGGCAATTAAAGAATTATGATTTGATTCCTTTCATTATATGATCCATTACCTTTCAAAAAAGGATTGAAAACATTTGCGTATGGCAGATTTAAGTAGTATGAAAATAGATCCATTAAAAAGTATTCACATGAGCGATGAAAGTAATGAATTTACCGTCAGTTGTTATTCATACCTCTCTAAGCTACTTGCATTTAATCAAAATTGATCATTTGCTGATATTTTGTTTGAAAAGCTCGTTTAAAGCGCCCATAACCACACGCAAATATACGTACTGAAAATTGTTACGCAAATTAACCTAACTTTCATATAGACCATACCTTTGTGCGGATAATCAAAGCAAAGAGTAGATGAAACCTGACACCTTACGCTTTTCTACTTACAATAAAGCTTGAATGCGCTATTAGTGAAAATAAACCACATGATCCGTCTTTATGGACATATCCCTCATTAGCGCACTGATGAGAATATACTCTTCCAATAATAGGTGCAAGAATGAGCTTGAAATGAATAAGGAGAATAATATTTAAGAACACTGAAAGTTCACCAGTCAATCATCAACCTGAGTCGATACATTTTCGAGGAATGAACGCTATATTTAGGATGCTTTAGACAAACATTGCGTCAGGTCCGGTCTCATTGATAGTCTAGACAGAGTGATAGGAAGTGTAAACTAGCGTTATGAGGTGCAGCGCATTGGTGTCAAATTACGAGGTAAATCGACCCTTATTTAGACATGAGAGGAACATTCTTCACCGTATAGAATGCTCTAGAATATGAAAAGTAATAGAGGTATTGTAGGAGGCACATGTCATTATTCTCGACATTGTTCCGTCCATATCAATCTAAAGTAAACACTTGTCAAGATAAAAGCGCGTGATTTAATGTGTGCCCTCATAAAAAAGACCTAGCGCAATCAGAAGCTCATACTGTCATGTTGAGAAAAAACGCCGTATGAACCTTCAGGCGTTGACAAATTTCCTTTTATGAACCGCGAATATCCAGATAAATTTATGAATATTGTCCTTTTAATTTTTCAGATAATTTAGTCCATAATTTCACCTAAATATTCTGAAAATTCAAAGGAAAAATGTTCATAACTTCCTCAAAAATCAGCATTTTATTGAAGGAAATTTGGCAACTCTCGAATGTCCATACGGCGTTCTTCCTTAGCTGGGCAGCATATCGGCGGTGTAGGTCGGCAATCACATAACTCGGTTTGCGACGTCGCTGACTTCCTATCATAATGCTTTTTTAAACGGAAAACTACTCAACGGCAATTCTTTAAAACTGTCGTGATTTTTCTTCTCTATGCGAAGTTCTTCAAAAACTTCAAGAAATGATGTCAATTTGTTCTCCTTTAAAAAACTAACACAAAGGCGGAGAATTTCAGACACCGCAAACGAGTTATGTGATTGCCGACTTACACCGTCGATATAGACACTGCACTGTCTATACATTATACAACATTCTCACAAAATGTAAAACGAATTGACCAAATCTATCACCGAGTATAGGTAGGGCCACTGAACTGTAACCATGTTTGGGCAAAGGGACTTCAGTCCACAAAAACTCAAAAATAGGTTATTGACATCACGGTATGGAGGAGTGTTTGACGAAAATTTCGTCGCTACTCTGAGGGCGTATCTCCATTTTCAAATAAGCCCCCTATAGTATGGAAATTTATGGGCAACAGGGCTCATGTTACCCCTCACGTCGGAGGAGCGTTTAAGGGGAAAACGTATGATCATGTCAAAATAAACGCGAGTTACGAAATGAAGATTTGAAGTCGTAATTTCGGAAAAATGGACGTATCCTGCCGAACGGCTAGATGCAACTATTCGTGTTCAAAGGATGTCCACGTTGCATATACAAAAAATTGCAGGCGCTTTGTCAGACGCGCAAATTTGAACGGCGAGTGGTCTTTCTGCGATTGCAATACCACAAGCTCAAAGGGAGCTCAAGGAGCTCAAAGAGGCTCAAGCTCAAGGAGGGGTTTGATAGGAAATACTATGCGAGGTAAATCGAACTCCCCAAGAGAGAGAGAGAGAGGGCAACAGCAAATGAGAAACGGTAGATTTATCAGAGAATCGTGTTGTGCTGTTAGAATCTTTTAGGTTAACAAAAATTAGGGAGGCGCTTCTCGACGTCACGTTCGATCATAAAAATACCATGTTAGTTGGACGTATTTTTTTTTCAAACGGAAGTATGTGCATTATGACGTGAGCCCTGTTATGCATATACTCTTATTGGTCTCAGGGTTCATGTCTTAATGTACATAGTTCCGTTTGATAGAACTATGTCCAATTGAATATTTTTTACTTTTTCAACTAGGTATGTTTCACTGACCAACGATGAAAAAAGTTAAAATGGATCGGTGACTCGGCGTTTGAACAAATCCAACAAATAATTACATCCCACTTATACCTAACATACTTTAGTTTAAAAGAGGAATTCTGTGACCAGCGTGGCTGACAAATTGGTTCTTGCCCTTATTATCTCTAACAATAAGAGCTCAATTTGGAAAATAATAAATCCCTTAATCGTACGAGTTTTCTAATTGTACAGACAATGGTATTCTTTGACCGCAGTCCAAATGACACGCCCATGGTTACCCGAGAAAGTTCAATACTTACAACTTCAAACGCACAAACATGTACATTAATTAAGTCAAGGGTACCAACTTACCACAGCATGATTTACGATTGACACTACTGGCACTCCCGATTATTAATGGGAGCTTTTCTTTGGACGGCATTTCTCTTTCAAATTAGGATGATAGTTACACAAGTTACAGAAAATTTACAGCTTCCCAATCAATTTTAATGTGACCAAGGTTCTAAGAGTAATTTAGAGCGCGAAGGTGTTCTTTTTACGTAAATATATATTCATAGCAGCACATGCTGATGGAACACCTATCCTCAAGTACATAAGCTGATAATAAAACTTTAAAAAAGCTTTGAAATTGTGATCCACGCGAAAGGTACTTTATCTATAAGACGGAAACGTGTAAAAATATATTGTAGAGTGTTTTGGAACAAAATATATTTTAGAGTTTAGATATTACGGCCGAGTATACCGTGTCGGAATAAGTCGATCAAGAAACTGCCGGTATATTATCACTTGAATAGAGGTAGTGAGAAAAGTTCGTCGTGATGCCGATGAGGTCGGGGTCAATGAGATTGGAGATATCGGTGGGACACAACGCGTCTAGCCGTGTGCATTTTTTGGGAAAAGGATCTTTGAGAAAATTTGAAGGTGCAAAAGTTTAGGTATTTAGGGCTTGCTCATTTGATTCATTTTGCCTGTTTAACGTGTCGAGAATTTTTGGGCATGTTGATTTCTGCAACAGCATACTTTTGAATTCTGAGAGATTCTCTTGTATGTATCATTTTACAATTTCACTTATTCACCTCATCATTTATCAATTGTGTTCTTATCTTATTATTTTAATTCTAACGTTAATTACCTACTTGTTTTACACCTTGTTTTTCTTTACTTATGCCCTTGAATAAACTAGTAAGGTTTTAGAATTATATATGTAAATACAGGCTAATTGTAAGGGGAAATACCGTTTATCAAGCAATAGTATGCATGAGGTGTCACTTCAAAATTTGAGGTTTAGGTGCCCTGGATATCAACCACTGGACATAAAATGCGGAGGATGGGTCCTGTGATTCTCGGATCCATGCGCTGATTAGTTCCTAAAAATCATGACTCATGAACCTTGATGAGATATTCATAAAATTCGTGTGCGTCTACCCAAAATAAATGGTGTATGATGTACAAATATATTGGTTTTGAAATAATCTAGGAAGATTTTTAAAACTGTTCTTGATACGTCGATGGCGGGAGCCGGAAAATGCGTATCTCTATTGCAGCGTTCAAACGGGAAAAGAGGAAGCATGAATACCATAAAGTTACGTTCTGGTGCGAAAGTTCTACCAGAATGATCCCAAAATTACTAATTTGTCTCCTTTAGTATCAGCTTATTTATAACCAAAATCCGGAACCACTTTTCTCGATTGCGCTCAAATTTCTCGTTTTTATCGTATTTTTTCGAAAAAAAATAGGCCGAATTATTTATGACTTAAAAGACCAAAATATTCTGCTATCAGAAAAGAAAAATCAAGGAAGTTTAAATTTCAAGAAATTACGTCGTCGGCTAGTTATCCAAAGAAAAAATAAAGTAAAACGGGAAGCCTGCGAGGTTGCAAACAAAAATGCATGTAAGTAGTTCCGTGATTTGGCCATTGATATCTCGCTTGATCCCTCGAAAAGTGTGATGAAATTTTGAAAAATATTCTTCAAAATATGAGGATGTGCAAAAACCGATTTCCATCAAAAGGTTCCTACATCCCTGAGAGGCCTCTTACATCTACCTCTTTAATTCCACAAATCGCACAATTTAGCAACTCAGTAGCGATGGTACAAAGATCATTCGAGTTCCGAGGTTTTTTAAAACCAACGCGATTGTGTATGCAGTTTAAATATGTCTTCAAGCAGGAATTGTTGTAGTCAGGCGATGTAATTCGGAAAGACAGAGCGCCTGCATCTTTTCAAGTATGCAATGCGGACATCCTTCGGACACGAATAGTTGCATCAAGGCGTTGTTATTAAAAAGACCATTACGCTTTCAATTTTCTCCGCATCATATGTTTACAAATATGTATAAGGTGATTGCGTTTGATTCCTATTGCGGTCACAAATATATAATGAAAAGAGTATATTAAAAAAGTGGAATATGAGTGAATAAAAATACTTGAATAAAATAAAGACTTCTTTTGGGTCATTTTAGTAGCAATTTTTGTCATTGCTTACATTTTCTCCTTCAAGTTATTTGATAGTATTCATAACTTACTGATCATAATCTCTTTGACAGCGTTGCCAAATGCTGCAATTTTTGGAAACCTTTAAGGAGGAGGAGGGATTGTTGTGCATTAAAAAGGGAGAGGAGGGTAAAAAATTCGGTCAAAATTCCTTACATGATACTTAAATGACCCTAAAATGGTAATATATTACATATGGTGTGATATTTCGGAAGACAGGTTGACCTAGATGATTTCTTCTTTCATTTTAAATCTCGGATTTGAATCTATAAAGCTTGGTTAAGAGATGATAACTCTTGATTTGTTCGCTCAGAATTTATTGTTGAACGTGTTTTTCTCCTCATTCTTGAGAATAACAATTCCTCTAGCCTGCTGCGTATCTAATCAAAAGTTTGTCTTACACATCTTCCGTCTTTCTTAACACTTTATTACTCCTAACGATGAGCGTCGTTGTCTTCTGAATACGTTTTGATTGTGTATTGCCAAATGTTTCCCTTCGCAGCGATAATATCTTTTGTTGTGATCGGATTCGTTTACAGATTGTACAAGTCTCGAAATTATGTCTCAGGGAACTTTATTCACAATATTCGTTAGTGCGTGTCTGGTTGCTTTAGTGGTACGTTTTATTTTACTCATACGTTTACCTATCAATTAGGTAGACCTTGGGAATTTTTAGCATCAAGTAATGAATAATTTCAAGGAATTGTTCAACTCATTTTCGATTTAAAGCCCAAATGTTTTCACAATTCGCTCCTGATTGCCCAATGAGAGGCAATTTTGAATCACCACACGTGAACTACATATACATGTATATGTAGTTCACGTGTGGTGCATAAAGAAAACCGTGCGTAGCTTGTTCTTAAAGTTTCTAGAGAGTGTCTCCGATTGAGAACTCAAAATCGCCAATTTTGACCTTTTCCCTGATTTGGCTCCCCAGCGGGCCGATTATTGGAACTGTTGGACAAAGCGATAGACAAGGAAGACATACGGAGTATAGAGCGATCCTATTGGTTGACATGGTTGGTTCTTATAGACTAAGGAAGAAAATGATGGACTAACTATCGGGTCTTTGGTGGGTTGCCGTTAGTTAGTCCATTACCTACCTCCTATGTCCATTGCCACCACCCGCTTCCCCAATAGGATCCCTCCAAATCCCTTTTGTCGTCTTTGTCTATCAGTTTCAATAATCGGCCTGCAGGACAATTAGCTCCCGGAAGGTAAGGTTACTTTTTACACATCCTGTTATTTTATTTATTTTTTAATGTATTTATTCAGGGAGCCGATTCCGATGAGCATCCGGAAACATGGGACGACTACTGGGATAACCATTGGGAAGAATTTGATGAGCTCGTCGAAACTGGGGGGTACGTGGACAAGACCCCACTTTTAAAATGGTTCATCTCTCGACGCCGTCATTTGGCCCTTCTCGCTCCACCGAAACTCGGCCGCACCACCAACCAGCTCATGATTAGGAGGTAATGTCCAATGTCCACATGTCTCAAACCCTCGACGATGAATAACTTACACGAAAATGTGTTTACGATTTTCTGTAATGCGATGCACTGCGGTTTTTGCAACGTTGCGAATTTCCTGTCACGTCTTACATTCATTAAGATTCACGATGATGACTTATCATTTTAATCGCGCAAATACTCATGCGGTGTCGTTTTCCTCCTCAAGAAAATTCTTTGAGAATACACAAAAGTTTGAAGTAGTATTTATTTAAAAATAACAAAGCGGGAGTGCAGGAGTGGGAGTGGAGAGAGTGCGGGAGTGCGGGGAAGCATTGTAATGAAACTACAAGCTGTACAAGCATTGTATTTTGTTGTTTGAATTAAAGCTCAATTCATAAAAAAATGCAAGCCCTGAGGATTTTCTCAAACCCTCCACCCCTCCCCCCGAATACTTTTTTTCACTCAGTTAAAAACAGAAGAGATGGTCGAGATAGTTTTCAATAGGGTTAAAGAAGGCTGTACAAAAATTTTACTTTCTCACCAGACAATTCTTAAATTAAGGGACATTTCATTATAAGCTTTTAGGTTTTTCCTCCCATCAAGAACCCTAATCCTTGCCTCCCGCAGATTTTATTTATGAATTTATTTATTTATTTTTGAATGGCAGGTAAGCCCCCAAGAACCCCCTTTGCCCACCCAAGGCATTTGAACAGCAAAAAAGACTCCAATAAAATTATGTTTTAATGCTCGTGATTAGTGTGATCCGAAGGATCTCATGATTTTTTTATATGCTTCTTTATTTACGAATTTTCAGGTTTTTTGAAAAGGAAGTTATGCCCTTGGATGCGAATTACAAACCGACAATAAAAAAACCCGAGACATGGAACGAAACCGTGTTCAAGGACTTGGCAGTGTGCAAGGACCGGGCGTTTTGCGATGATCATTTTCGGAAATACCCAGTCATCTATTTGGATTTCAGCAACCTCAACACAACGACAGAGCTATCGTTTTTTCACAGTATACGATACCTTACAACCTACATGTGGATGGACCACGACTCTCTTCGCAACAGCAAAGCACTCAGCGAGAAAGAGGTGCGTAGCATTTCCTTCATAGCATTTATACGAGCATGCAAATACTGTCGCGAGTAAATGCGTCACCTCATGACATCATAACATTTTTAAGGTCCTGATGGCTTTCAAAAGACAGAAGCTGACGCAATTTGGTGATAGAGGTTTCAGGCAAGTAAAAACGAAATCATTACCTCAGTTTTATAACTAGACCAAGAGAAGAGGTAGACCCAGACCTTAAGGACCCCTTAGGAATAATATAATTAAAGGTAAGTATTCTTTTAAGCGCTCAGCCGATAGGTGAATCAAAAAGCGCTAGCGCTTTTTGATTTCGACTTGCCTCTGAGAACTAGTATACTAGTGCTAATGCGTTTAAATGGCGCACCAGCTCATCGATGTGTAGGCTTTTGGGGGGGGGGGGGGTCCATTTTTAAAATAAATAAAGCTGTGAAAGCTGTATTTTATGCTTTTAATGTAATGCGCAGGTAGTTTTGATCGTTTGTCTATAAGAAAATTTCTTAGCGGCAGAGTAATTCTTATCGAAATTGATCGCTGAACTCAAATGAAGCCTAATAAAAACGCGCCTGATGAGCTCAACGGTGAGCTCATTTTCGGGAAACAAAAATACGCGTTTACGGTTTCCTTGGTAACCTTTGTTTGCTATCAGCTGATGTTTTATTTCCATTTCCCAGCCAAGTCGACGGAGTTTATACGTCCTTTCTTCATTAAATACATTTACTAACACCTGAGCGCTTTTCTAATACGACAGTATTAGAACTTTCCCGCTTGTTTTTAATTACCTCGAGGTGCATTTAACGAAAAACGAGTTATTTATCTGCGGAATTTTTAGGGTAATTTTTTCAATTTTCCTTACGAGACAAGGGTTAAACATGAATTCGTAGTGGTTTGTCACCTGCGTCACGGGCCCCTCCAGGGCCCGGGCCCCGGTACCAAGGACCCAGTATCCCCCCCCCCTTGTGGCGGGCCTGGGAATGCGTATTGCATATCTACCCAGATGAAGGCGAGCACGCCCTGATCGTGCTCCAGATTTCCTTGAAGACATACAAAATGCAGCAATTCAGAACGAAACCTTTTATTGATTGGTTTGAACAAAATAGCTTACCATTGGTGTGGATTTTTTTTAATGATTGTAATTCTGCATCTCCATGCATGGTATCAAAAGAAAAAAAGTAATGCTACAATAATAATTTACGGAGCCGCAAACTGCGTGGTTTTTTGTCAGAATTACGAAAAGGAATTAAACCCAGGACCACGGAATATTGTTCATGTGGAATATGTTTTTTTACGGATGCATTTTGAACGCTGATGATAAAGTGAAAGCTCCGAAATACATCCGTAAATTAGTATTCCAGATGAACAATTTATCGCATGGTACGGCTTTAAATCTTCTCGTACGAGTCGGTGATTCACGATGGAATGATCTTGAAATGATGAGTAAAGTAGACTCTAAACTGTTAGATGCACAATACATGCTCTTTGAATCTACCAATGTAGCATCGTATAGGTACTTTGTTAAGTTCTGAGTCTGTTCACTGTGACCATCGCCGTCTCATCGTATTTTACGCTTCCAAAAGTGAAATTTCCATGTTTCGCAGCACGATAAGTTCATCAAGTACCGTCATCCAAGGGGTGGTATAGAGATGCCGAACGACTTCGTGGCTGCAGGTGGTTGGCTGCTTTCGTTGTGGCTCTGGAAGCACTATAACAAAACCTCCATCGTCCTAATTGACAATTTTGAAAGCCCAGCTGAGTGCCTCATTAACGCCAATGAAACCGAAAGAAAGGAAAAACTCAAACTTCTCCGCCCGTTACAGGTGAGATTCTTTCAACGGATTTTCTATTCGTGCGCGTTCGTGGATTATTGAAAATATGAGAAGCCGTAAGTACGCAAAAAATTACGTAGTTTCATGCAAGACAGCAGCGAGTGACATTCTTCCTCCAAAGAGCCAATGAAAACAGTGTTTTCAAGTAAAGTGCCGCCCTCTTCTGCCAATTTCTAACCAGAAAATGTGTTTTTTGTGTGTCCAAAACACAACCTCGAAAGCGTGCAGAGGATATCACTTACGGCTGTCTTGCCTAACAATAGCCTAGCAAGAAAATGAAAAATACATTTTTTATGTATTATTGAAATAAAATCAGTCGAGTTTTAATCATCCAGACGATTTATAAGAGTCTTTCGGACGATTTGTGTCAATTTGACAAAAAACGGATGTTTCTTTCAATACATAATTTTCCGGTCAGAAGCTTCTGAGCCCGTTCTCTCAAAACTTCATTTTTGCACTTACATGCTCTCTCCGCTATCAAGGCAGCATTGTTTACGATTTTGGCGACGAATTTGTTGCAGGACTTCGTTGTGAAGCTGATTATCGGTAACGATCACGTGCATCACTCATTGTTCATCGGTCAACGACGCATCGATGACTATCTGACGAAAGAGATGACGTCACTTGTCTATCAACCCCTCTTTGAGAGCGCCGAGCTGAGGCCTTTCTACGGGTTTTCAGAAGCTGAAGTTCAGGGTGTTATCAAGGAATTTAATCGCACCGACCACACGAAGAATATCATGGCCGATCTCACTAAGCACAAGGTTCCTGGCGGGCAGACGGTCTACTCTGCGTTTTCTATGCACGACTGGTGTAAGGCTGAGCGTAAAAAGGCGAAAGAAAAGCTTAAGAAAGAAAAGAAACGGAGAAGACGAGATATTGCTGTAGGTATGGAGTAAATATTAGACGTGGAAGTTCGCAAAGCGTTTTTAGTGGGTGTAACTGATTGCAAAAATCTTGGATTTTTGTTTGTGCTTTTGAGAATTCAGGGAACCTTCACCCATTGCCTTCGTGTATGAAATTCATGAGGTCTCTCTTCGCGAATTTCGGATGTGTTCTACCATATTCCTTAGATTGCAAGTAGAGAAATACCAAGTAAAATCTTGTACTCGACAGTATTCCTGAATGAACCTTCTCTACTCCTTTTCAAAAGAGACCTTTTAAAATATGTTAAAAATTGGTGAGAATATTTGCACTGAAAATCAGGCATATAAAAATGCTGACTTTTCACTGTGATGAAAAATAAATGTTCCTTTTTTCTCATTTTTTCTAATTGAAAACCCACACTATCAAAGTTCCTCATCGAAAAAATATTTTTCATCGCATGGGCAAAATTTCAGTACACACCGTCATCCTTTATGACAATTGATTTCCCTCTGTGACAACTTTTCGAGCTAATTTGGCTAATATACTCTATTTTCTGTCATAATAAAAATAATGAATAAAAATTTAAAATAAACATGCCCTTGGAGCTCTTGGACTCAATGCTCCATGCCCAAGAAGTGAAACATCAGGTGATGAGCGTTATTGAGCCTGGTTTAATAAACTTACCGAGGTTATTTAACAAGTGCGTAAGTTCTCTGATGATAAGAAAAATGAAAGTCCAGTTTTAAGACAAACTGTAGCAGTTTAGATTTAAATCTTTAAATTTCTTTCCATCCATGACAATTTTTGGATTTTGTCTTTTATCCTCACGGCAGGTACAATTTGTCAGGTTGTAAGTAGCTTTTGCGTAATCAGTCAATCACGCGAAGCATAGCTTACAGAATAATCCAACAATCCATTTTTTTATGATTTGTGTGCATTTTAGTATTTAGTGGGTGATGGAAGCTCCAATAACATTAATGTAACCTTATGGCTTTTGCTTGAAAAACAGTATCAAATGTCTTGCAACTTGGACCATATATGGCAGCAATTGTATAGACTTTTATACTTACGAGGGATTACCATTCTTTCTCAAATGAAAAGTACATGTTGTTGTTATTAGAATTCAATAAAATGATTTATTTGTGTGGAAATGAACGGAACATGAAGACTTGATTTGATGTAATTCTCTTAAAATAAGTATGCTTGTTGTCAGGTTTTTTCATTATTTTTGAACAGTAGATTATATGATTGTCTGTGAATGTTTTTTTTATCCTTCAAAGAAATAATCCACTTAATAAAAATGAGAAATAAACGTATTTTCTCTCCCTCAAAAGAAAAAGATTACACACGTAGCTCCCACAGGTTACTCCCAAAAGTATTTTGTCCCTATCTCACTTTATGGGAAGACTGGGGTTAAAGAACGATTGTTTGATTGTTTCACCTTGTTTAAAAATGTACCTAATTAATTGTATATTAATAAATAAGGTAAATTTATTACACATATCAATAAATGTAAAGTATACAATAAATGTGCCATTCATTCGTCTATCACGAGATCAGTGTAACGTTTTTCTTCGTCTTTCATTGCGTAGAGCTTATAAGGTGGTAAACCAAATTCTTCTGGTACAAAATCATTTAATGTGAGCAAAACTTTAGTAGCATTAACTCTATATTCCTTTGGCAAAGTAGGATCCGGTACCATCACAACTTGCATTCCAGCGCGTCTGGCCCCAAGCACTCCTTGGGGAGAATCTTCGAATACAAGTACCTAAATTTGAGAGAGGCAAAAAATGTCAGTTTTAATCTTGATTTCAAAATTTACAAAGCATCAAGCTCTTTGAAGGACTACGTGTATTGTAGCATTTTAATCTTACTGATGTCCTCACCCATAAAAATGTGGGAGCGTTAATCTCATCATTCTAAATTTCATTTTACTTAAAGGAGCATGAGTTGGCCTTACTTATCTGTTTGTTTAACTCATACACGAGCGTCGAGCATCCTTCGATGAATTCAATATGAACAATGTTAACCTAGAGATCTCTCAATTATTTTCAGAACAATTGATAGAACATTTACGATCCTATCGACCGTGAATGTTATAACAAATGCTCCCATTGGCCACTTGCCGCACATGAATTTTAGTCAGCAGAAAGTAATAAATTAACTTAGTGAGTTATTTAAAATTCTATATCCTTAGATGAGCAAGGATAACAAATTGGATCCACAAGCTCATGATTAGCTCGGGATTCTGCCATTGCTTCCGAGTAGGTAAAAAGTTTTAAACTTTTTTGGCGTTTCGAACAGCGTTCAGATTTTAATTATTTATCAGTGTTTCAGATATTAATATGTATTATTAATACAAAATATGAGCATAAGCTGGTCTAAAACTGGAAACTCTGGAAGGATGGCTCAAATGTCAATTAGGGCCGGATTTACCCACTTGCCGCCCATGGGCCGCCTGTATTTTGCCGCCCCTTCTCATTCGTTTTGAAACATCGATACAAACCGTCAAGTCAACGTGCCGGAGGAGGAGGGGTGCATAAGACACGTTTACTCGTGTTGGGCACATTTTTTGTGAAAGCCCTGTCAATACTAGCAAAAGTTTCCGGAACTTGGCGCAAAAGTTAGGTTCCGTAAACCTATCTCTGTGTGAACAAGGCCTTTCGTTTATAAGAAATGAACGAATAAATTATGAAAGAATAAACATGAATGTGGTTTAATAATTTTAATTTCCGCCACCGCGCCAACCGCGCTGTGTTTGGTGCAAAGCGTGAAGTATCCTTACAGTCTTGTAGGCGCTATGCGTTTCACACCGACCGCTGCTGACCGCACTGTTTTTGACGCAATGCGTGAAGTATTCATGCAGTCTTGTAGGCACTATGAGTTTCACGCCAACCGCTGCTGACCGCACTACGTTTGACGCAATGCGTGAAGTATTCATGGAGTCTTGCAGGCGCTAATATGTTTTTCATGCTGACTGGCGCGCCGAGGGCTTCTCCTTTTCATCTCAAGTCCTCGTTATCATTGCTCTCCGCGCCGTTCCGCTCCAGGCCAAATTGCTTGTTTGGTCTCTCTCAACTAAACTATTAAAAGGCGCTGTCTCTTGTATCACCGAAAGACGAACAAATTAGAAATTACTATACTTTAACTCTCAGGAAATGAGAGATTTTGTCGCCTTTTCTCGTTTGTAATTTCCTTCCTGAATACGATTTTTTTTGTTGATACCTACAGTTGAAAAAATTGCAACATTTGCCGCCATGGGCCGCGGCCCATGTGACCACCCCCTAAATCCGGCCCTGATGTCAATCCCAAATCTTAGCTCTCATATTATTCTATTCACTCAGTCCATTCATAAAATATGTTAAATTAGTGGCATGCGTTAGGATGTTTAGTCTTCTAATTTGGTTATTCTTATCAATTTGTTAGGCATTTTTTTTTTAATTTTATAAGTTTTTCAATTTTTTTTCAACAGCCAATGCAACTGGTTATCAATGGTATGCATTTTTTTCTTTTCTTTTAAATACACAGGAGAGGCATTTAAAATTTTAATTACCCTCTCGGCCCTCAGCTCAGGGTATAGACTCTGCAATCGTTCCAAACACAGTAGAAATATATCTGGTGCAGGCTCCGCATTTTTAACTTCCGGATTACTTCCTCCAATTATGATTCGTTCAAATAGATTGAATATGTGTTTATGTTCTGCAGTGACCAATTCATAAAATTGGGCAGTGTTGCTTGTTGCCAATGCCAATGGTATTTGGTGAAAATAGAGATGTCTAGTGACTTTCCTTACGCCTACGGAAAAACAAGCTAAATCAGCGAAATCTCTCTATTTACGCGGGCATATCTTAACTAAAGAAAGTGAAAAACTATTTTTAAATCAAGTATCATGTAAATTTAGGATTATTACTGGCTCAGACTTAAAAATGTCTTCTTACACTTGAACTTAATTTATAGAAAGAGATTTTTGCATGCACTTTTAAAGTGGGAGCGACAGAAGGAGATAACTTGAAACAGTGGAAAATTAATAAGGTCTATGGTGAAATAAAGAAATCAGAAATTTAATTTAGAAATTTTATCCACACTTTCCCGGGCATGATTGTTAGTTGACTAAGTGTTCTCCTTTAACTAAAGAAACAAGCTTAAAGGAAAAGACCTTGACATGTTTTATTACTTGTAACGAAGCAGAGTCTAAGACTCTAGGTGATAGAGAAGAACTCCGGTATTAAATGGACGTATTCATATGCCTAGAGGATCTCTAGACCTAGGGTCTGAGTATAACGTAGTTTTCTTTAGCACAAATACGTCCAAGTGATACCGTAGATCATTTCTTAGAGTTCAACATGAGGACTATAGTGAGCATTGTTCTTTGAAATTACTGATGAGGGAATCTAGATGATTGATGTAATAAAATATTATCTTTGGAAAATTCTAAGAGTCGGGTCAAAAACTCAACTTACCTGGCATTAAATCTATTGAGTACAATCTTTGTCCAATTAATTTTTCATACTCGGCTCGATAAGCTTCAGGCGTGATGTTCAGACCTAATATATTCACTATAATTTCAGCTGTGGAATTCGGTTGCATACCCATCACTTTCTGTTGAACTTCTTTCGTGTAAGTTCTATTGAATCGCTTGCAAATTTCTGAGTGTGTCTTGAAATAAACTGCTTCAGTGTCTGTAAGATTTTATGAGTGTCTAAGTGCAGGTAGTTATTTTTCTACAATTGCAAGTGTATCGAAAGCGCACAAAATACCATGGTGCACCTAACTAAATAGTCTCTGTCTCTCCATCCAATGTAAAAGTAAATATCAATTGATGAGGTATTCACTCTGATAGAGCACATTAATCCAAATCCTGTTTCTATTTCTTTCCATTTATTGTAGCAAATAATTTATTAAACTCATGTACAGGAGCTATCATCCCAGTGAGGTCTTAGACTCAAAGTTTTCCAAGATTTTAACTTAGTTGATGCGATATATTGCACCTTACATCGACCATAACTAGACCATGAAACAAACCACCTTAAACAGTAAAGCAATAGTAAATCGTAAGTGACGCCAAATCGATGGTGGAACTGCAGAAATGCATATCTCGGTTTGCAGTGTTGCAGACTTCTTGCCATACTTTTCTTTCAAAATGGAAAGCTGCAAGATGACATTACTTGAAAACTCTCGTGATTTTTCTTGTGTATGCAAAGAATATTCTGTAAAAATTTCAAGCCATGAAGTTTGCTCTACATTTCTTCATAAAAAATAAAATAGGAGCAGAGATTTTGAAATACAGCAATTTGTTGTTCCACCGTAGAAATGCTAGAGATGTAGGAAACTGCAATGTTGGAGGATGAGACAGAAATAAACACTCAGTCATGTGATTGATGAGCTCTGATGAATGAGGAATTTCTTCCAGTGAGAGGATCTGGTCCTTAGTTATGGGCTGTTAAATAAGGTCGATATTTCAAGAGATAAATAGGCCCGAGGAACCACTAATCCATCCGTCATCTATTAGAAGCATGTGGATTACTGTAAGAACTTACTTAGTAGAAGACCATCCATGTCAAAAATGACTGCTTCCACAGGCAAGTAAGACAAAACTGTATTAGTGCAACTAAGGATTACTGTAAACCCTATGAAAAGCCCCATTTTATTCCAGAAAGTTGAGCTGCGCTGATGTCAAAACAATAATGTACTTGCCATTTACACTGATACTAATGCAGTATCAAAACTGTATTTTGGATTATAAACAAAGGCGCTCGCCGTATGTGCTGGACTGACATTGAAATCATAAAAGGATCTACGTAATCAGATATTGCATGACGTGGTCGAATTTCATAATATACCTAGACCTGACGATAAGTATTCTTTTTTTCATTTTGATAACAGATTGAATTGATAAAAAAGATGGATAAATGAAATGAATGAGTCATATTTTGAAGTAGATAAGCAACGGTCGGTGGAATTAAATTTGGAAAAACAGGATAGATAATGAATGCATAAAATCTGATGTTTTTTAGAGAGAGTGGTAAATATAGTATGTTTGAATATAATATTTTCCGTCACATATTTTTCATATTTTCTCTGTTCTTTCCTTCTCCTTAAATGTTCATTTCACGTGATTCACATCAAGAGGAGGGGGGAATGGAAATAGAAGAGGAGGGTCAAAAAGTCGGTTAAAATGCCTCACATGATACCTAAATGAGCTTAGACCGGTAATATATTATACAGATGTGATATTTCGGACGATAGGTTAACCTAGATGATATCTTTTTTCATTTTAAATCTTGGATTTAAATCTATACAGCTTAGATAAGAGATGATGACGCTTGATGGTACGCTCAGAATCGTTAAACGCGTTCCTGTTCTCATTCTTGAAAATAACATTTCTTTTAGCTTGGTGCGTACCTTATCAAAAGTTTGTCTTACACATCTTCCGTCTTTCATAACACTTTATTATACTCCTAACGATGAGCAACGTGGTCTTTTGAACACGTTTTGATCGAGTATTTTCAAATGATTCCCTTTGCAGTGACAATCTCTTTGGTTGTGATCGGAATCGTGTACAGAGTGTACACGTCTTGGAAATATGTCACAGAAAACTTTAATCATAGTATTAGCTAGTGCAAGTTTGGTTGCTATTGTGGTGCGTTTTATTTTACTCATACGTTTATCAAGTAGGTAGGCCTCAGGAATTGTTTTAGCATATCAATTAATGAAGAAGTTCAAAGAGTTGTTCAACTCATCGTAGATGTCAAACCTTGGTTTTATTATTCTCCTGGTTTACAGTTAAGAGAAAATGCTGAATTACTACAAATGAATCACATTAAGATAGTGAATTCTAGAGAGTTTCCCGTTTTGAACTGAAAATCGCCAATTTTATTCCCCTAGATACTGCCCTACTTCCCTACATTAGGCTCTCCTGGACAGTTTCCAGGCGACCCGAGTTTGATGGTCTCAAATAATGGTTGCCTGGGATTGGTTGTTAGGGACGGAGGGGGGACGGGACTAAAGCACAGGATCAGCCCTTGTGGGCTATTTGAAGTAAAAAAAAAAAAAAAAAAAAAAAAAAAAAAAAAAAAAAAAAGTCTGTACTCGGTGGACAAGGTGTTTTTTCATAGATCCTTGCACGAATTATTTATTTACTCTTTCAAATTTACCTATTCAGCGAGCAAATTCCGGAGAGCGTCCATCAACAGGGGACGAAAACTGGGATAAGCCGAGGGAGGAATTCGATGAGCTTGTTAAAACTGGGGCGTACGTGGACAAGACCCCACTTCTAAAATGGTTCATCTCTCAACGCCGTCATTTGGTCCTTCTCGCCCCACCGAAACTAGGCCGCACCACCAATCAGCGCATGATCAAGAGGTAACATCCACATGTATGAAACTTCATACCGTCGATAAACTTATAGGAAGTAACGTTTATGTGATTATCTGTATCGCGATTTACCTCGGTTTTGGCAACGTAGCAATTTCCTGTCAAATTTTACTTTTATTGAGAGTCACGATTCCGAGAGTCACGAAAGTCACCATCCTCATTGCGCAAACTCTTGTGTGGCTTTAATTTCCCTCTCCAACAATATTCTCTAAAAATGTTGTGCAACAGTTGAAAATAATACTTATTTAAAAATAACAAAGCAAGAGTGTACAGTTTGAAGTATCACAATTGTTTAAAAACTAAATTCATAGTAAAGTCAACGATTGAAACCTCTAAGGAATTCCCCCCTCCCACCCTATTTTCACTCGGATAAAAACAGATGAGATGGTCGAATATAGTTTCCAACCTGAAGTGGCTTTAATGATGGTTGTACAAGAATTCTTTTTTCTCACTAAAAATTGTTTGAATTAAGGAACATTTCATTAAACTTCAGGATTTTCTTCTCATCAAATCCCCTAGTCCTTGCCTCACACAGTCCTTATTTTTTAATATCTTTTTCATTTGCGAATTCTTAGGTTTTTTGAAAAGGAAGTTCTACCCTTGGACGCGAATTTCAAACCGACGAAAAAAAAACCCGAGACCTGGGGCGAAACCGTGTTCAGGCTCAAGGACTTGGCGGTATGCGGAGACCGTGAGTTTTGCGATGATCATTTTCGGAAATACCCTGTCATCTATTTGGATTTCAGCGACCTTAACACAACAACGGAGCGAGCGTTTTTCAATAGTATACGGCACCTGACGACCTACATGTGGATGGACCACGACTTCCTCCGGAACAGCGTAGAACTAAGCGAGGAAGAGGTGAGTAGCATTACCTTGATAGTATTCATATGCAGACGGTTTTAAGTGAAGGCGTTACCTCATGCGATATCTATAACATGTTTAAAGTCCCGGGGGCTTCCAAACGAAGCGATATAAAGAGAAAAAGACGAGAAATATTATATGAAAGTAACTGATTTGCGCTAGAGCCATCTACGCTATAGCCTAGATGCCAAGGGAAGCAAAATTGTTGAGAATTTCAAACAGCAAGAACCTACGCATTAAAAACTTTTTTTGTGGAGAGGGAGGTTGTGTGCTAGGACATCCACCCCCCCTCCTCCTACGAAGAACCCTCTTTTAGGCGCGCCAAAAAAGTGCAGCCTCGGGGCGCCACAAATGTAAATTCGTCCCGTAAAAGAAAAGAAAAAAATATCTTTGTTACATTTGCAGGTCACAATCCGTTCGCAAGGGCCAAATTTCTCTAAAACAAAAAAATTAGTACTTTTTAAATACACTTGAAATTAGTCTCGGGGGTACTTAACTTTGGCCTGTGGTCCTTGGTTGACCGGCGGTTTAGTTTTATCGCAACGACGAGTGTTACATCTCGGTGCCAAATTTCCGACAAAATTTGGTGACAAGGGTCTCAGGTGAGTACAAAAGAAATCTTACCGCAGTTAAGCATTGCCTCATCATTAAGATTATTAATTAAAGGTATGTGCTATCGTTATTCCAGCGCGCACCCCTTCAAAGCCCTTGATTACCTCGAGGTTCATTCAACGTCCTACGAGTTATTCATAATAATGCATTATCATTTAAGGAGACTAAATTTTAAAAAAAAAAAAAAAAAAAAAAAAAAATGAATTATCAAGTTATACTCTGATTTTTTTTTTTTTTTTTTACATTTCATATTTCTTGGCACATTAAAATTAAAAAGGTTTATTAAATAAGAACTTCCAAAACAGTTTTTAAATAAAATCAGGATTACGGCGCAAATGTTGATCATCGTTGTTAAACCTCATTTTTTTTCTCACGCAATCAAAAAGCTTCAAAATGAGCTTCGAACTATCACAAATTATTTTAAGATTCAATGTATGCAGAAAAACTGAATGAAAAGCAAATGTACCCTCAAGTAAGTTAAATCGAAGACTGACGTGCGGAAGGATTAATTAAATAGTAAAAGGTAAACAGATAAAAAGTCAAACAGATTCACGTCATGTAAGTCTCCCGTGCGCTAGGAATTTTGATACCACTATTCGAACTTCCAGGAATGCATATTGCATATCTACCCCGATGAAGGCGAGCACGTCTTGATCGTGCTCTACAGACAGATATATTTTCCTCACTTATCGCGGCAATCGAGAATAAAAATTTTGATTGCTTAATCTGATTTAACAAAATAGCTTATCATTGATGTTCTTTCAATGAGTGTACTTGTCCTGCATGGTAAAAGAAAAAAATGAAAGTTACAATAAATATACTCGGTTATTCACTATTTGATGATCTTGTAATGGTAAATGTAGTAGATTTAGATTTTAAACTGCGAGATGCATAATAAATGCTCTCGGGATACCAATGTAGCATTGTGTGTTTTTTAAAGTCTTTGATCTGTTCACTGTGGCCTGTGTTTCATAATTTGATTAAAATGTCCGTGTTTTAGTATGATCTGTTCCTCAAATACCGTTTTCCAAGTGGTATGGAGGAGATGCCGGACGACTTCGTAGTTTCAGGTGGGCGGCTGCTGCCACTGTGGCTCTGGAAGCACTATAACAAAACTTCCATCGTCCTTATTGATAACTTCGACAGCCCAGCTGAGTGTCTCATTAACGCCACCCAAACCGAAAGGAAGGAGAAACTCAAACTGCTCCGTCCGTTACAGGTGAGACTAGTGCAAGCTTTTCTATTCGTGCAATTATATTTTATGGCAGTATAATATTATTATAATATGATCATAAATTATTAATATTATTAAATGTTAACTCGATGAGTGAGTATGTGCTTCAAAATTGCCTTGTGAGGGAGATCTCTGGGGGGCATTTCTACAAGTGTTTTAGTTTTTGATTTCCCCCACATGTGAGGGAGGAAGCAACAGCAAATATGCGGCAATATAAGCAATACACGAAAATGTGTCTCCGGACTAAAAAAAAAAATGCTGTTGTCCCCACTGCTTGTGGGGACAATCTCGGAAACTTTACTCGAGCTGTAGTGTGGGGCCAATCTCTACGTAGATCGGATCAGAGCGGCCCCTAAGGCAGATTTAGAGTCTAAATATGCCTTAAAAGAAGCTTATTTTGTGGCTCTTTACCTAATTCTTACCATCTCTAGTGGGCTTTTGGTGACGATTTTTGCGACGAACTTGTTGCAGGACTTCGTTGTAAAGCTGATCATCGGTAACGATCACGTGCATCACTCGTTGCTCATCGGCCAACGACGCATCGATGACTCTCTGACGAAAGAGATGACGTCACTTGTCTATCAACCCCTTCTCGAGAGCGCCGAGCTGAGGCCCTTCTACGGGTTTTCAGAGACTCAGGTTAAGGATGTCGTCGAGAAATTTAATTGCACTGACCATATGACGAACATCATGGCCAGTCTCACCAAGCACAAGACCCCTGGTGGGCAGACGGTCTACTCTGCGTTCTCTATGCACGATTGGTGTGAAGCTGAGAAGGAAAAGCTTAAGAACCAAAAGACACGGAGAAAACGAGATATTGTGGTAGGTAGGAGTACGCATTGAACATAGGCGTGCGCAAGGTGTTTTTTTGCGCAGGTGTCTGATAAAAATATTAGATTTTAGTTGATGGTTTTTGGGAACTCTGGATAGTATCTATCCCATAGCTTCGCCCCCCCCCCCCCCCCCTGCTGGAAGGCCTCTCTTCGCCAATTTTGGATGTATTCGATTTTACTCCTTGAAATGCAAGTAGGGGACTGTTTCATATAACAATATATTGTGCTCGACAGAGTGGCTGAGTGAAACTTTTTTACTCCTTCTACAAAGAAAACTTCTATACCATGTATGAGATTGATAAAAATGTATGCACTGAAAATCAGGCCCACAAAATTTTGACTTTTCACTGTATGAACACGAAAAAAAATGTTACTTTTTCGAAAATGTCGTGTGAATTAAGGGCCAAGTTGAAGCTTAGCTCATAATTTGTGGGTGTGCCTTGACCTACCTCTAATCACTCTTATGATATTAAAATGACACCATAACTCTAAAGTTTTGTATTTTATACACAAAGTTATAAAGGTACATGTATAAAGGCACTCATATAAAGGCATAGAAACCCACTTACATGCGATGAACCCAATATTACTACCAAAATTCCGAAATTCTCCACCTCTCTATTTTTAACCCTATAATTTAAACCCTATTTTAAACCCTATAATTTAAAAATCTAAATTTTCGTATACACTCCCATTTTCAAAATTCTCTGTATACCTAGACGTTAATAGCCTGACGCTGAATGTCTCAAAATATACTAACTAACTATATAAAGGCATTTGAATCATACCACAAAATGGTCAACTTTAAATCACTCAACAGAGGGTACCTGCTCATATCACTGTCAGCATTATTAAAGGAAGATCGGCAAAAAAATTTAAAAAAAAAAAAAAAAAAATTAACAAAAGAAAAATCAAGTATTGAGAGCATGGAATCAAACGTCTTAGACGTATCTCCGCAGAACCTACAATGTGACGATGGCGTTTCGTCTCTGACCCGCAGCAACCAAGCACCATCGACCGTGAGACCTTCGAGGAGGTGGTGCGCTCCGGGGGCTACGTTGACAAATCCCTGTTGATCAAGCACTTCATCTCGCAGAGGAAACACCTGGCCATCCTAGCGCCGCGACGGTTCGGCAAATCCCTCAACATGGAGATGATCCGAAAGTTCGTCGAGATCCCTGTCGACCAGGAGGGCCGTAAGATCTACGACCGTACGTCCGGGGACTTCTTCGCTTTCAACGAACTCGCCGTCTGCTCGGACAAGCACTTCTGCCACATGCACTACGCCGCCCATCCCGCCATCTATCTGGACTTCCACGACCTGGACCTCACAGACCACGCCGGGTTCTACAACTCCTTCCGGCAGCTCATCTTCAACCTCTTCATCCAGCACGACTACCTCAAGGCTTCGGACATCCTCGAGCCGAGGACTTCGACCATTTCAACGACTACCGACACCCGAAGCCACCCATGCAAGATGAAGACGTCGCCTACGGACCCTTGCGTCTTGACCCGGTTATTAGCCACCCATTTCAATGAGAGCTGCATGGTTTTCATCGACAACTTCGACGCGCCGGCGGCTGAGATGATGCTTGTAGCAGGACAATAAGTTCAAGAAAGTCGTCATGAGCGCCTTGAGGTACCTCGTCAAGGACCTGGTTGCGAGTAAGTTCGTGAGTCACTCGTTGTTCTCGGCGCTGGAATTGTCATCGCGCCGCGTGATATATTCGAACTAACCTTCGTGCCTGTACTCGAGGACGATGCCTTCGGAGGGTTTTATGGGTTCCGAGAGGCCGAGATTCGGGACCTGTTGACGAGGTTCAACGCGCTCGACCACATGAATGAGGTTAAGCGACTCTTCTACGGCGGTTACAAGGTCAAGAATCGCACTAAGGTGTTCCGCGCGTTTTCTGCGGTTAAGTTTTTGGAGGACAGAAAGGAACGAACCACCGGGAAGGTGACGGTTGCAAGCTAAAACGTCAATGGTTGTGAAAAAAAAGGAATAAATGTTTTGACTGATAATGTAAGGCCTGGGGGGGGGGGGGGGGCAAAGGGCTTGGCTTTGCGTCAGGTTTTGGGAATGGAGGTTTTTCGGAGATAACCAGCTGAAATGTGTTTTCAGACGTAACGGGTCTATTTTCTGCCGACCAATCAATTCAACTATCATTTCAGCAATTTGTTTGGTATTTAGCTCGATGTTTGTTTACTTTCATGATAAATTCACCTTGACATTAAAAAAATTGAGCGATTTCTGTTTCGATTACATGTAAATTTCATATTAATCAAAACGTGAAATAAAATCAATGAGTTAACTGTGACTTAACTGTCTAGAATAAAGCTGTAGATAGAATGTTATCAAAATATATTTTATTTAAAATTAAATATCCTTGCGGTTAGAAGTCGAATATAATTTTTATACTATAATAAAACTATTTTGTATACCTACCTCACCAATAGTTAGTTAGTTGGTATAATTTTAAGACATTTAGCGTCTCAGGCTATTACCGTCTTAATAAAGTGCATGATCACCAAGATAAGAAAAATATACAGACGCAATCAAATAATATTCACAAGATGTCTTTATGGAATAAAATATTCGAAACCACGGAAGTTAATAGAGCCAAGTTCATTCATTTGTCATGAGAAGGAATGAATGAATCCTTTATCCTATTACATCATCCATTCCCAGTTCAGCCAAGATAGTCGAATCACAGATCAATATGCTAACTAGGATCGATCATTGGTCAATACTCGGTCACTGCACTGACACGACGCGACCTGCTACTTCTCAACAGTATCCGGATCCGATTTGACGAAATATACATCGAAAATTTATATATATCTGGCTCACAATTGGCGTCCCCTTATGGCGCATGGACCAAAAGAATAAATAATTAGAGAAAAGATATTGAGATCAAATGATTGAATACTAGAGAATAAATGATAGATAGAGGATAAATAATTAAAGAATAAATCATTTGGGAATAAATATGTATTCGCTTGGTCCGTGCCCATTGGACGAGATGTTGAGAGAGTTTGCGACACGGTTCAACGTTCCACCAGACAGCGCAGCATCACCACTCATCAGGAACAGGTCCACCTGCCACTGACTTCTGCTCCCCTAATACTCGCTTGGGATGACGATTTTTAATCGGAAAAATCGATTAAATCGGATCGGTTTTTCGCAATCGATTAAACAAATCAGAATAGATTTTTCGATGACAATTATAAAACGGAATCGGTTTTCGGGGTCGATTTTAAAACGGAATCGATTTTCCGAGGTCGATTGTAAAACGGAATCGATTTTTTGAGCCGAAATCGTGTTACTGAAAAAAAAGTCGCAAGAGTTTCATTTCAAGTTCAGTATTAGTATTAATTAGTTAAGTCTTTGGCGCCGAACTTGGATTTTAAGTGTTTTAAAATCGATTATTTCCATCCGATTTTAAAATCGCATCGATTTATTCGAAAAAATCGCCATCCGTCTCATACCTATGCTTGTGACCACGATCATAAATCACTGTGAATTTTAAGAAGCCAGAGATCGATCACTGTGACTGGCGAGAAACACCTGAGGTTATACTGCACATTTTTATTTACTGTTATCCTCAAAAATTGATCGCTGAAAGTAAAAAAAGCGATTCACCAGAACTGCGGTTGTAAAAGGCGATAAAAATTAATGATTGAAAAGCTCGCACATGGTCGGTCACTCGATTATCACAGTCAGATACACTGCAAATACACTGCAAAGTATAGCAAGTAGGTAGCAGCATAGGAGGAGAAGATAGCAGGGTAGCAGGAGCAGGGCAGGGATTGATGCTATTTTTTTTAAAAACTTCTTCCCCTTGTCGACGCGGGTACTCACCCTATCACTTTTTTTAGATTATACTGTAAAAAATCAGTAATACTTTTAATTTTGATACAGATAATGTAGGGAAATAACGCCTACTTAAGTTAACCTGTGATAAATCACAGCTTAAGAACCACCACTATTTTCAACTGTGAGTCAGCGAACGGTTTTGCTTTGCATTGCAATTATACTGTAAAAAATCAATTAATACCTTCCAATTTTACTACACTGCTGCCGTCTATCAAGTGATACTATCTTGCAAAAGTTATTTTTAAAAGTTATATATTTAAAAAGTTTCTTCTGAACCTAAGGATACCAATGCAGACTTTCGGGGAGACTCCCGCAAATTCAAAAATTGGCGGGGTTATTCATAATGTAGGACAACATCCAATCAACAGCTATCTCGATGCTCCATTGGCGCCATCTTCTACTGCAGCGCTATCCGACGTTCAATTTGTAAACTATTAGAAAGTAGAGCCGTGATTGTTTTGTTGTGATGTGACTCATTGTCGGTATCAATTAAGATAACTCTTATCTTCTTCAATCATTTTTGTGTTTTTTTCTATACTTCAATCGTATCTCACTTTTTCCAACCTCTGGCTTCATTTTTTTTCACCAACCGATCTTTATTCCGATTTTCTTCTCGTTCAATCGTGACTCCCGTTTGTACGTGTTTTGAGGTTAGAATGCGGAGCTTTGGAAAGCGTTCTAACTATTAATTAAGTATGATGTTCTGAAAGTCTAAACAGTTTCCTGCTGAGGAATCAGCAACAAAAACCTTCTAATTGATTCGGTAGTAGGCTTTCTTTCGTTACATGCCTCTCAAGTATGAGCTGATCCCTTGGAACATTTTCATCCAGAATGCGACAATGTGATCTCTGGTGAAGTTTCTCCTCTCTAATGTGTATGTTCTCAATATGAAGTTTCTCTTTGCTCCCGAGTAAAATCGCGCAGTAAGTAATTGTTGCATCTCAATTTTTTCATTCGTTATACTTTACCTTCTCACGAACAAAAGTAAGATAATAGTCTTGAGGTAGTCTCAATTTTTGAGTTTGCTGAAGATGATAGACGCATCGACAGTGTAACTCTCGATGTCTTGACGTCCCTATTTAAGATTTGCCTTACAGCTAGATGTCTGATTTTGTGGCTATATCTCCGATTCACCCCACTTTATGAATTGATACTGAGTGATCTGGGGCTAGATCGACCACTATGTCGTGCTGCTATACGATCTATGTATTTGAAAGGCAATAATCATTTTCATGTAGCAATTAATGCAAGGAATTGATCCACAATGCAAAGCAACATTAATACAAATACCATGACATCACATTTGTGAATATTTAATTATATTTATAGCAGAAACTACTGACTGTAATGGATGGTGCAGGTAAATATAGACTCATTGTGTATGAGAGAGATAATGTCATGATCATTTCTAGCAATTAAAAGTTCAAAGCCTCTTCATTCAGAGCTAGTTACTCACTCTCTTACTAGCACCTACTAAGTTCAATTAGATAGCACCACTGATGGGCATTGATTTATCGAAGATTTGAATTATGGCTCAACACAATGAGTCGGTCTTATGCCACCCGTATTGAAAATCAAGTGGTCCGAGTGCATACCATAGCACAAATATTTTGATTTTATGTAGCTTTACCTTTTGTTATTTTTTAGTAATCTCTCACACATTGTAAATGTATTTAATCGTAGGAAATGAGGGTGGCCAGCTTTATTTCTAGAACGAAATGAGAGATCAACATGTCCAATCCTGGTCCACCGGTTTCTGTGAGAAACTCTTCGCTTCCGCAGAATGTGAACGCGTCCAGGTAAGATTTTTTTTCAAATGATCGCAATTAAGTACTATAATGCATTCTAGAATATTGCAGTTTTTTTTTCTTCCAACCTGTCACCCTCCTGACGAAAGGGCGTAACTTCACTCTGCAATGAACCCTGTCATCCATACAATCTAATGCTTTTCTGGGCTCATCTCAGTATGCAGTTGTGTCCTTTCATCAGCTGCGCGACGGACTTATCTCAAAGCAACATATTTAATAACAATTCTTGCACGCAGTCAAGAATAGCGCCATATCAGATTATTAAGTAACCCTGTTGTTTTTTTGTTTTTTTTTCCCCCTTTTTACTCCTTGCTGACAAATATGAGTTAGACAGGTTATGAAGAGTGGATATTGGTGCTTGAAGAATTCCAGAATCATGTTTTTTTTTTTTTTTTTAATTTGCAAGATAATGCAGTACATTGTTACTCCTTCAAAAAAACAATCTGCTCTTTTATGGCATGTGATAGATAGATTTTTCTCAAGAAAGTAACCTAATTTCATTTGATAAGTGTGAAATTTGGTAGAAATACACTCATTTTTTCATTCACTTTTGAGAACAGTAATTGTGACCAGATTTGTGGAATGGGACTTTATCCTCTGGGAGAAAGTTTGCCTTAATTTTTTGCGTATGCCTGATCGAAGAAAATCTGAAAATTTTGGTTCAAGGGACCCTAAAAGCCAAAAAATTGAAGGAAATATGAGACCTAAAATTCCAAGACAAAGAGTCTTAGTTTGTAGAAAAATGTGGTTTAAATTTTAGAAAAATATAAAGAAAATTTTGTCAAGAAGATAAGGTCCCTTTTCACAGATCCAGTCACAGTTCTTTGTTTTTCCTTTTTAAGTGGAGAAGGGGTGAGATGAGAGTATGGTAGTTTCTATGAAGTGCTCCCCATGCCAGGTATCATTTTTAGTACCCTCTCTTTGTGTTGAGTGCTAAGATACTGGACAAAAGGGACATCAATCTCTAAATGTATCTTATCTCTCTTATACACACCCTTCGCTGATATGACAATTGTCTGTAATTAATAGCAGTTCATGTAGGCTTTTTAAATTCAATTTCCTGTTAACGTGTTCTCAGAGGTTGTTCTCTTTTATTAACATCATGACTTTTTTTATTTAGGAATCCATGGACTGGCCCATCATACCAGCAAATGGTCACCTCAAATTACTACGAACCAGAATGTTCAAGCCCCAGTTCAGAAAATGGGAGTCGCATCTATCATGTGATAGATGGACCCGGTCCTCCCATAAACTACGATGCCAATGGAACAAAACCTGCATCCTCAAAAATTCGCAAACAACCTGCACCAGTACAAAATCATCACTTGGTGAGTTGTGCTACAGATTTTCAAAGATTCTCTCAACCATTTCAGTGAGATTAACTAAGTATAGGCCACCACCATGTAGGGCTCAGGTTTTTCATTGCTTTTTTAAATTTTTATTATTTCTGACTGAAAATTACTCAGTTTTGAGTCGAAACGTCTCAGGTTTTATTAATTGTGTATTTTTAGCCTTGTTTTTCCTCCTTGTTTTTTCCACTGTTACCTAAGTCTATACAGTGGGTTATATAATGAGACTGCAAGAAACAGGGTCATGGCTTTAACAAAAAAATAAAAAATATACAGAATAGAGAAGATATGTTGAAGGCGAATGAATTCTTGGCAGCTCAAGTCAAATCTCCAGAAGGGACTGCGTCCATCACAGAATAATTCACTCACTTTTAAACACAAATTTTTCTCGCTTTGTAAGTTGTTATTATTTTCATAATCTATATTGTTATCTGCTCTACAGGTTCCACACCCGCAAGGTGTAACAACAATGAAGAAGTTACCTCCTCTGGAACAACTCCCTCGCATGCCGCACCTCCAAGCTAGTCATGATTCTGTCCGCGGCCCTCCGCAGTTCTACACACGGGACTCATTTCCCCGACACTTTCGACCACCGAGCCAAGGAGATTATCTGGAAGAAATACGACCACAGCCGCCATTTTATAATGTGGGGAGTGGTCGAACCTCACGGGCCACATTGGACGTACCACTGTCATCAACCACTTCCGATGATGATGGAGGAGGGATTGATGCTTGCGGCGGACATTGTGTTGCATTTGAGAACTTTTGCCACTATTGTCTCCAGGTAAATCTACTTATAATATCCGATGGGTTAAAATCATCACAAAATCAAGATTATCTGAAGTACCATTTTGCTGCCCTGAACTTTTTTATACGTAGGTGTTTTTGAGAACAACATGTCTAAAATTTTCATTTCTTAAGGTCCGTCTCTTGTTTGTCAGAGTAGAGAAAATGTGTCAAAGACGTAAATTTTTTTTTGTATTTTAAGGAATGAAATCTTCAACTAACAATGAGTCCAAAATAATTTGATTGATGAAAATATTATTGATACTGTAATAGTTTTGCTTGGTAAAAAGTGTGATGCTGTCGTCTTTGCTTTTATGGCAGAAATGTGTTCTTGGATAAGTTTCAAATATAATTTCTGCTATTCTCAAGATTCACTTACTGCTCGTATTGCTTTTCAAAGTAGTTAATATTGTTTTTGAGACATTGAGTATTTAATAATTGCAATGTTCATGCACAGTTTCATAGAATTGCTCCTTTAAGAATTCAGTAGAAGTCTCTTTGACTGCCAACTTAATTTATTTAGTTTCTTAGATCCTCATACCCTGTAGTTCCCTCTTGTGGAAAGTGTGAAAATGAACTAAGGCTTAATGTTAAAATCGATAGTTTCTTAATATGCCATCAGAGAGCAGCTGTATCCATTTTGCCATATTACCTTGCTTGCTTATTGTACATATATCTTTTAAGAAAAAATAAGTACTAGATAATTCCAGAGTAATTTTTGACCTGAGCAATCACTCCTCAACTTATGCAAATCTCTTTTTTCAGGTTATTTTCATAGCAGGAATTTTAACGGGAATCTCATTGATGATTGCTGGTTCAATTCTCATCGGTCAGCGAGGCAATGATGATAATCATTCTGATTACATTTACATTGGTTGTCTCATGATGCTTGTTTGCACACTCTTGCTCTCGGTCCAATGCTGTGTCCGACGTAACGTCAAGCGGCGCAAGCGTGCTTTGCGCCGACAAGCAACTCGACGGAGGCCATCGTCAGCACACACTTACAACGACCGCATTCCCCTGAATGATATTTCTCCACCATCATCAACAATTAGAGAAATATCTCTACCATCGTCAACGACGAGGGACATTTACCCAGTCAATGGTCAGCTGAGTGCACTGAATACTCAAAACATTAGTGTCCATGACAAACTAAATTCAACAATGGATTCCTCTGCAAGGTAGGTTTGAGAATTTTTCACTGAATATTCTCAGATCTCTTCCCTCTCCATGGCAATCATTTTTTGCCATCAGAGTTGGATTTATTTATTGATTACTTTTAGTTTGAGGTATCATTTTGAATATGATAGGTTTGGCCTTCACAAGATGAGTAATAAACAATGTTTCCATAGATTTAGAAATTATAAAATACATTTTTGTAATAAGTCTGTTTTATACAAGAGGTATAGATGAATAAACCAATTTAAGAAGGTAAAAAAAACTGTTTAAAAATTATCATGAGCGCCAGGGGTGTAGAAATTGTGCTCAATTGGCCAATTACAGAGTTAATTTGAAGGCACCTTTAAAAAGAGAGAAAATGTGAAGGCAGAAGGCATTTATGAATAAGACATATCATTTATGAGATGAAAACTACCCACTAAGCACATTAATATTGGGGGAAAAACTGTAACATGCTCTTTTCTGTAAAGAAGATGGTGAAATACGCTCTTTTATGCACAAAAAAAAAAGAAAAAAGAAAAAAAAAAAAAAACAAAAGAAGTGAAGCACACAATTCGTTTTTTTGTAATCAACTACTGCCATAGATTAATACAATTTTTAAGAAAAATTCGCTCGGTCTTCCGCAATCTCTTATACAAATATCAATGAAATGAATCAAATAGAAAGAAGAATCACTACAGAAATATCTCACGCCTAATATTGACTTTCATTTTTCAGTCAAAGTGGAATACCTTGGTGGCGCAGACAAGAGTTTGAAGATCTTATGCATCAACACAATTTTGTATGAAGATGACCTTGACAACTGGCCAAAACTGGTTGCTAGAAGATACCACTTGTACAGATAAGTTAGCTTTACTTCTGATCACTAATCACTAGGAATATACATCTAAATCGAAGGACCTTCATAATGGTCATTTCTTTAACATGACAAGCATCAATGAGAGGTCAATGTCTTCATAAGCAGCATTTCCTGCGTAATTCATAGTAGATAAGTGATCAGACGTAGGCTTTTACAGAAAAACCTCCTGCGTATATTTGTTATTTTATTTTTTATTTCCAAAGAAAAAATTTAAGGGAGATGGCTTGAGCTGCTCCAGTTCTCTCATGTAGGTGTTTATTTAATTTGAAGAGTGAGAGCTAATTTTCAATTTTCAGTCAACATGTTTAAGCTAGACTCAAGCTTCATCAAATACATACTATTCTCGTAGACAAATATTCTATTTGTTTTAGTATGGCGTACAGTCCGCATCATTTAAAGCTTCCTTGAAACTTGTATGATGATTTCTGTAACTACATTATGAAATTATGCATTTTGACACTATATGTTCCTTTTGTTTGTACATACATACATTTAATACCTTGAGTACTGTAAGTAAAAAGCCTTTTAATCGGTTCTTTTCTACTTTCAAATGAGCAAGTGATTAAATTTTATTGTAAATACGTACGTGTAAATGGAAAATGATTAGAAGTTGCTTGTTTTTCAGCTAGCAAGCATTTCCCCCTCGTATTCTCTGTTTCTTCTTTTCATAATTTTACTGACCTGTTTGTAACTGGTGGGAATTTAATCAGATTTGACCTAACTTTAAACATCTGATCAATTTTAAATGAGGTGCTCTCAAAAACCAAGGATGGATAGTTCAAAAGCACAGAATTCAATTCTCTATTTTCCCTACTTATAATATGGGTAGACATTCATAACAGTCTAAATTTTTTTAATTCATATATGAAATGAAGACGTGTCACAGCATGAATGGAGACAGATAAACATGAAGTGCAAGTTTCTTTCATCTAGATCGCTATGAACAGCTGATAACTTTCGGACCAATCAATTTGTAAAAGACATTGAAACAATAATATATAGCTATAATTAAAAATAAAACAGAAAGTTGAAGCTAGCAAGGTATGCATGATGAAAATGGACACTGTGTGTTGGGAAGTTTTTGGGAAACTGCATCGCTTTATTTATCAATCATTTTACTTTTAATTTGTCAATTTTTTTTAAAACCTAGGCACTGCTTTACAGTTGTTGCCTCAAACACTGAGAAATCGATGGCTGATGAAAAACACCGATTATCTGCCAATTGACGATTTCATAGGATGAAGAAAAAACTTCGCCATTTTTGTGATTCTGAGGTTAAGTTAGCGATTTTCTTTATACATTAGAGTGTCATTACAGCGTTCTCATCTGGGATGGGAAGAAACTAAAAACATCAGCTTGCTTATCATTACTGTAGAATGTGGCAAAGACTGCAACTTATTTTTGCCTGAATTGTCAGCTGAGCGATATTGCTCCTTAGCCCTAGAAATCTAAATCAATGTATTGTAATTGATTTTACAACATAATTAACTGTGATAAAAGTAATTTCGGAAAGGAAGAACTGACTAGTATAATGTTCAGAAGTTATCAAGACCCACTTAATTGAATTTCTCCAGTGTTTGGAATAGAAAATACTGAAGAGAGAGAATGATTAAATTATACATGCTAATTCAGTCCCTGTGTCAAAAATTTTTCTGGATCTTTCTGCTCTTCCTCTCAAAATTTTTTAAATTCACGGTTTTGCAGTAGCGGGAGAATCATCTGAAGAAATAAAAACTTCTTTTATAGAGCTTTAAGAGTATTTACTGAAGTAGTCAATTATAATTTCAGGAACCCACTTACAAATTGGAAACTGTCACCCTCTCCTTTTTTTTTCTCTTTATGATGTAATATCTACCTATACTCATGGAATGGTTTCATAGCAGTTCTATCCACAGAGAAAAGGAGAGTCTTAGTTGCCAAAATTTTTCATTTGAATTGGAATGTAACCATCCTTGTTACAGGTTGTTTCAAGTCAATGCCTCCTAATTCTGCATTTTCACTGCAGTGACATTTTTTGCTCAAGATTTTTTCTTTTAAAGTAATGAAATTTGATTAATTTATTTAAATCATATTTTTCTACTACTCTCTATGGCTCCCGAAGATTCATTTAATTTTTGTCAGTTCTATTGCAAGCAACCTTTGCTGATGGACTTAAATCAACTCGGAGAATTTAAGAAATATTATTCGGTTATTCTATTGGTAGTATCATACCAAAGTGCTCAATGTTTAGGCTCTCAATTATCTAGGTTTTTCACGTTTTTACTGAAATTTATTCTGTCTTATTTTTATATTTTTTGTATACTTTTCACTATTTTCAACACCTAATTGTAAGTATGTATTTTAGAATTGTTCAATTTTTCATGGACAAATGTTGGCATCCACATATTTCACTTCAATATAGCTCATTATAAAATACCTTACCAGTAATGGTAATTCAGTTGTAAATATGCCAATAAGCATGTGCCAATAAATTAGGTAGTTGGTTTCTAATTCTATCCAATCCTCCCTCACTCATCAGATAGTGGGGCCATGTGTATCACTTCAATTTATTAAACACAGTTTTTAAGAAATGTTTTTTCTGAATGCGTCACAAAAATTGTGATAAATTTTATGTCTCGTAATTAGGAAAAGTGTTTGTTTTTGAAAGTTTGGTTCAAACCTTAAAACAACGGATCTAAGTCTGAAAAAATGACTCCAGAAATATTGTCAAAGGAAAAAAATGTGTGTATTATCTTTATTAAGTAACTAATCAAGACTAGGAACGGAGTCCATATTTTATTGATAAAAATAATACTCTGAGGAAGAATGTCATTCCACCTCAGAGCCATTTTCAAACACTTCTAAGACCTCAGTTCTGTGATCAACTTGATTTTAACTGCCAGACTCCTTTCCATCGAACTGATTCTTTAAAATAATTTTCCCTAGCTGACGAAAGTTCTTTTTTAGAAACCATTTACACTAAAATTGCCTCCTCTTTCAGTGCCTTTTAATAAAGTTGAGAAAAGTTATTTGTTTCAATTCGTGCCCCTTTAATTTTGATGTATTGTAAATTATTATTTTATTTTTTTTGTAACTTAATTTGATAGCATACTTATTTTTGTACAGATCCATTAGTCAAGATCGCAGTATGAAAAATCCTTATTTTTATTCTCTTTTGTAAAAATAAACCATTTACTTTTATTTACTTAGGTAAATTTTTTTAAAATATTTAATAAACTTGACACTCTTTACTTTAAAAATAGCTGCTTTTTCTTTTCTACTCTTCTTCCTTGTAATTGTCCCTTCTACATAACACGTATTTATGCTAAAAGGAACTCTGTGTGCCAATATTGTTCCTTTTAGTGTGAATGCATCCAAATAGGTTTTCCATGCTTTTTCAAACTGTTTTTTTCCAATTTTTCAAATCAATTCCTAGTGGTTGTTCTGATTTTCAAAGGGTTTTTTTTTTCTTCTTCTTTTCTATTTAACCCAAGCTTCAAGGCTTTAATAACAAATCACACCCATGAGCAAAAAAAAAAAAAGCAAAGCCTTCAAGATGCTGCCAGGCTGATCATTGGCCATCAATTGTGAGAAGCTTGGAGGACAAGGCGCCTAAGTGCAGTTTTTGAAAAAATTAAGATATTAATCATTTCAAGTAAAACTAGTCTTAATGCATCTTTTGTAAAAAATTTGCTCCCAATTTCCGCCTTAGCAAGGCGATGGAAGGGTAATATTGAAGTAGCGTCCCCGCGTTGTTTTTCGGTTTTCCTGTGCCGCTACTTTAGTTTCGACCATTAAGGCCGTAGTTTAAGGGCGCTAAAGCCAGGATTGTTTTTCGCAAAAAGATAATTTTTGCAGAATAATTAAAATTAAGAAGCAGGAATAATTTAACGAATTAATAAAAGGAACTCAAATCGACAATATAATGCAAACAAATTTGGAAAGTCTCGTCATGTAAATACAGAAGATTCGAAAACGCCTTCAACTGAAGCGTGATACCTCCTTCGTTTCGGAGAGTTCAAATCGTTGTATGCCTGCGCCTTAGCAAGGCGATAGAAGTTTAATATTGACGCAGCTCCCCGTTTAGTTTTTCGGCTTTCCTATGCCGCTACTGCAGTTTCGACGGTTCAGGCCGTAGTGAAAGGGCGCTAAAGCCAGGATTGTTTTTCGCAAATGGATAGTTTTTCCAGAATAATTAGAAATTAAGTAGTAGGAGTAATTTTACTAAATAATAAAAGAAACTGAAATCTACGATATAATGCAAAACAATTTGGAAAATCTCGTCATGAAAATTCAGAAGATTCGAAAACGCCTTCAATTGAGCGTGCTACCTCACGCGTTCCGGAGAGTTCAAATAGTTGTATCCATGCGCCTTAGCAAGGCGATAGAAGTTTAATATTGACGCAGCTCCCCGTTTGGTTTTTCGGCTTTCCTATGCCGTTACTGCAGTTTCGACCGGAAAGGCCGTAGTTTAAGGGCGCTAAAGCCAGGATTGTTTTTCGCAAAAAGATAATTTTTGAAGCTTATTGAAAGTGCAATAGAGGAAAGATTGCTGCCGTAGATGCCAGCAATGACTTCCATGACTGACCTGTATTCACGTATGTGCAAAGAAAGTTATCGATGTCAAAAGAATATTCTTCTCACGATGTGGAAAATATTAGAGCGCTAGTAGCATTTTGATGACTCGATTTCGAAAACCATTTTCAAAGTATTCGATCGGCGACTTGCAAACTTCTCCGCAAAGGTACTTTACTTTTTAGTAAAAAGAACTTACGCTCTCCACCACCTCAATTGGCGCCCTTTAGCTAAAGCAAAATAAACTTAGGGTCCGAGTAGAGCACCCATATAAGAAGAGCACGGACAGGTCGAAATATAGAGCTCTGGGACTCAAAAAGGCAGCCAACCTTCTAACACGAAAAAAGTCACTGCCGATTTTCAGATTCAAATATCAAACCAAGATGGGTAAGAATGCTCGTTCATGCATGAGCGTTTTTCCACAAAAATGAGTAAATTAACACAGAAACCAATACGTGCTTTACAAAAGATGGGTTGTAAAAATTGTAATAATAAATCGCCCTGGAATTTTTTTTTTTTTTTTTTTTTTTTTTTTTTTTTTTTTTTTTTTTTTTTTAACGATTTTCAAAAAAGCCCATGAAGCTAATCTCACGCTTATTATTTCATACAATAGGATCATTTGAATCCATAGTTTGGCTGCCCTTTCGGGCCCTAAAAGCTCCATGAACAAACCTCAAAACTACCGACAAGTCCGTACCCTACCTATACAGATACTTAAGGTCTGATTGTGAGAACAGACGAAGAATTTCATTTCCTTTTATTGCAATTCATCCCTAAAGCAAACTCGAGCATGGCTAATGACCATGGCCCACGGCGCACAGTGGGTCAAGTCAATAGAAGAGATCGGATAAAATTTGGAAAATTTAAACGCTCATAACTCCGTTTATACAAAACTTCGAGGTTTTAAAAGTGGTACCATTTGTCTCCCTGTCAAATTTTCTATTAAAAGCACACGTCAAAATTTAAAATGTGACGGAACAAACATCAAAATTTGCAGTTTCAGTAAAAAATTTCAAGGCCGACCTCTCTAACCGACTTGATCCACCGTGCGGCGTGACCCAAAAGAGTCGAGCTTATACTGGAAATCAAAAAGAGATGCGTCTTTCCCGCTGAGTTTCATTGGGATAAACACACGAAAAATTAGCGGGATCGAGGCCGCAGCGGGGGGGGGGGGGGCAGCGGTATCCGGTAAATAGAGTTTCGGGTGGTTTCGGGGGTGAAATGCGATGACGGGGAGGGACGAGAAAGACGGGGGCGGTAGAGGGTGGGGTCGTGGGGATGGGTCCCAGCTCAGCATCAATGCTAATGCTAATGGGCGTTGATTGTGCCATCAGAGAGGGGCTGAGTCCTGTAATTGGACAATTTAGCTTCTCTCGTGTCCCGTTCCCCTCCGTCCCTTTACAAAATCCTCAAAAGCGAGCAATCAGCTCGATTACCATATTTATGTCTGTTTATTTGTTCCCGCTTCGCGATCCGTTTTTGCGTTGTCCGCGCGTCACTTGGCGTTGCTCATAGCGGTGTGTCGAACTGTCGTCACTGTTACACCGCGCCCTGATCAGAACAGAAGCGGATCCAGCAATTTGTCAACACCGGATTTCCTCCATTTAAAGTTGTGTTAAATAATCGATTCGTGTCCACTGAAAAAAAAGAATCCTAAATTTGCGCCATGGAATATATTTTCTTGAGTCCAGAATGTTGTCGCTTAATTCAAGCTACTTTTTAGCTGAACCCAAACGTCTTTCCTCTTCTCTCTAGAAAAATTCAGCTTGATTTCAGATAAAAAAACTCTTGGCGGCGAATTTAAAAATCATCAGGCTTGAGCCAAGTAAATTTTTTTCCATCATCGGAGCATGCACCTGGCCCCGACAAGAATCGATACATTTCCATACGTTTAAAAGGGGGAAAACAATGTTGTGACTTTGCCGGATCCGCTAATGGATCAGAGTGAGAGCAGGAGGAAATTAAGATAACTCGACGGTGAATACCTACTACCTAGCTAAGGAAAAACGCCGTATGAGCCTTTGTCAGTTGCAACATTTCTTTTGATTAAGCACGAATTCCAGAAATTTTCTTCATAATTCAATCTAAATTATCTCGAAATTTCAAGAGAAAACATTCACAACTTCTTCAGAAATCAAAAGTTCATTAAAGGAAATTTGCGACTCTCGAATGTTCATCCGGCCGTTTTTCCATTAGCGCGGCAAAATAGGCGTCAGAGCCAAAATGCGTTAATACAGCTGTGAGTGCGCCCCATTACCTGTGACTCCTGAAACTGGTGGTGGAAAAATTAAACTAACAACTTGCATTTTCAAGAGGATATAAATTTTAAATAGGTAACATTTATACACTGTTGATATTTTGGATTGAGATTCTGTGCCGGAGTCTACGTGGCGCCCAAAAACTCCGAGTGATATGAATGCGGAGCGGAATCTATTATATATCTATTATTATCTATCTTTTTATCTATTATTATTATATATCTTTTTATCTATTATTATTATTATCTATCTTTTTATCTATTATTATTATCTATATTATATCATATAATCTATTATATATCTATCTGGTCTATTCTCCTCACGGGGCGACTTGCATTATTACGAAGCGGAATCTAATTTTTTGCGGAGTGTCATGCGCTTTCAAAGTGCTGATTTCACTTCGCATTCATTAAAATCGGGGTTTTTGGGCGCTGTATAGAATCCTATGGACACTCTTCGATTTTTAAGAGTGTGAGATGGGGAAGGAAGGAACCCTTTTTAACGCATTTTTAAGAGGTGATGAGATTGAAGTTGTTATGTAATTTGCAAAATATTTTGAAAAAAAAAAACTCTTTTCGTAGTGTAATTAAAAAGTTATCAAAGTTTGTTGATTTTTCCCTTTTAAATAAAAAAAAGAAATAAAAAAAGTTTATTTTTAGGTATTCCTGAAGATTCCTGAAGAAAAATTATGGATCTTGGTCCAGTTTTTATTTATAGTTTCCCTTTAACAAAACTTTACGAATAAAGCGCACTTTACACGCATTTTACCTCTCGCGGGTATTGCAGAGCCCTGGAGAACCCTCTTATAGCCTTTGCACAGATTGCCTACGTTTTTTAGCTTATTTCCGTAACGTGCCCGGATCGTGTAAATGAATTTCAAATGCAGTTTCCTTCAACTAGTACATGTTGAGGGCTATGACTCAGTCCCAAAGTTAAGTATGTATCCTTTTGTCTTTGAGCCCCTGGACAAGTGTCACGCTGAGAGGTTTCATGGGGATGACATTCAACCCAGCGCCCGGCCGTGTAAACGAACAAGTGTTGCACGCATTGTTCCAGCTCAGGGTGGTGCCAATTTCGTTAGCGTCCGCTGTGCTAGGCTTTCCGCCCCTCTTCATACCTCAGTTATAACCTTGCTCCCCATTTCAATTTCGCGCGGTGACCGGTGTTTGGCCAATTACGGGAAACCCCTCTAGCAATGTTTCTCGAGATTTCGTTTATGCGCAGATTTGTATGTTTTGACTCTAGATGTGTTGCCAGTTTCGATACTAATTTGGTACGTTTCTGGCAGCACATTACTGTTATGGTGGTGACTAAGATGACGACTCGATGGTACATATCGACTGGAATGAGATATTGACAGAGGAGATCATGTCAATCAGCCAGACATTTCTAACATTAAAAGTTCTTTTTAAATGGCCTAAAGTCTTTTGAAAGGAGAAAAAAAGATAAAAACAATCTGCATAATCAAAAAAATCAAGTTGCATGCTTATTTTTGTGTTTTAACTTCATAATATTTTACTTTTGCTTTTGTTATACATGGCCAGATGTGACACAATTTACCAGGGCCGAATTTACCTACTTGCCGCCCCCTTCTCATTCGTTTTGAAACATCAATGAAAACCATCAAATGAACGTGCCAGCGGGGGAGGGGTGCATAAGACGCGTTTACTGGTGTTAAACACATTTTTTGGGAAAGCCCTGTCAACACTACTAGCAAAAGTTCACGGAACTTTGCGCGAAAGTTAAGTTTCGTAAACCTATCTCTGTGTGGACAAGGCCTTCCATTCATAAGAAATAAACAAAAAAATTATGAAAGAACAAACATAAATGTGGATTAATGATTTTAACTTCCGCCGTCGCGCCTCGCAGACCGTACTGTGTTTGACGCAATGCGTGAAGTATTCACGCAATCTTGTAGGCGCTGTGCGTCTCACGCTGATCGCGTTGTGTTTGCCGCAATGCGTGAGGTATTCATGCATTCTTGTAGGCGCTATGCGTTTCACGCTGTCCGCAATGACCGCACTGTGTTTGATGGAATGCGTGAAGTATACGTGCAGTCTTGTAGGCGCTAATATGTGTTACATACCGATCGCCACGCCGAGGGCTTCTCCTTTTCATCTCAAGTCCTCGTCATCATTTCTCTCTAGGTAAGTCGCGCCGTTCCAGGCCAAATTGCGTGTTTGGTTTCTCTCTTAACTCGACTAATTAAAGGTGCTCTCTTGTATCACTGAAAGACGACATAAGTAGAAATTTCTATACTCTCAGAAAATTAGAGATTTTGTCGCCTTTTCTCGTTTGTATTTTTTTTTTTCTAAATCCGAATTGTTTTTATACCTAAATTTAAAAAATTGCAAAATTTGCCGCCCCCTATAGATTTGCCGCTACGGGCCGCGGCCCATGTGGCCACCCCCTTAATCCGGCCCTGCAATTTACTTTCTTTTCTTGTTTTTTTTTTTCTCATGTGCAACCCTTTGAATCTAATTTTTAGTCACTCCACGAGGCATAAAATTCCTCATCGTCCACTTTATATGCAAAAAAATATGTTTACTTATTGTACAGTTTTTTTTTTCATTTTTCTTTTTCTCGTATTGCTGTCTGTGCTTTTTTTCTCAATCATCATTTTTATAGTAATCAACGATTTGAGAACTGAGCTGGAAAAATACACGATAGCTCGGCAAATTTATAAGTTGTCAGATCAACATATAATGGTATCGAGAGCCAAGGTACGAAGTAGAGACTTCTTTAATAAGCTATGCATGGTGTTTGTAGTGGAAGATATTGAATATTGCACTAAAAATACACGTTTAATATAAATCTCGTCAGAATTTAAGGAAAGAGTGGAGGAGGGGTCAAGGGGTGTCTAGCCTGGTTCTGTCGATGTGGGAGGGAGATAAATGTTCTTACATCATTTATTGACGGCCCGCTGTCGCGATTATGGATTTGTTAAGCTTTAGACGGTCTGAAACATCTAAAAAATCCTAATCGTGGCGGTAGAGTTATATAAGGGAGAGCAAGAAAAGTAGACGAAAGAGTTTTTGAGTGACGTATGATTCGCGTGTATTTAAAAAATGGAATCGTTACATAGGACTGACTATAGGGAGCACAGAGGTTGGCTGTGCTTGGTAGAGAAAACCGAAGTGAAGTTCTCCAAGTCCAGAAATTGGAGCTCAGCCTCGAAAGAGTTTTATCAATCAATCCAACTTGTGCCGCTGTGTAATAAAAAAGTATAATAAAGAAAGATGCGGGCGACTGATCACAGCAACGATTAAGTGAAGCTTGCTCGATGCTTGGTTTTGAAAATTCATAGAAGGGGCCGAAAATATGGGAGAAAGGGAGATAGAGAACTCTATGAATAAATGCGTTGCGGTGTACGCGATATCCCCCTCGCCGATGAGAAATCGCTTCTGCGATTTCAGCATGGAAGGTGAACGTGAGTAAAAATGAAAATTACAAAAAAATAAAATAAAGAAAGGTAAGACAATGGCGGGACCTAGTGATCAGTCAGGTAGGATTGAGAGATTCAACTGTACAGAAAAAGATTGATTAACAATATGAAAGTGGTCCGTAGATGTATCCAGGAGTATGTCGATTCCATTGCAAAGGGTGCGTAAGTATTCAGAGTACAAGAGGGTTACATTGAATAGAGTACAACTGTCTGAAACATAAAATCATACACAATCGGTAGTAAGATATCGAGATAAGAGTTTAACTCTTTATCTTAATTACCTTCATTATATTCATTTTCTGTCTCTTGTAATAACAACTTTTTGATAAAACTTCAAAAAACTCGAACGCTCCTTTTTATCGGCGATTGATCTGGCATTCTGGCCAGGAGCCTCGGCCTGGTTGGAGCTCACTCTCATTTGGACGTATTTCTATCAAACGGAACTATGTGCATTATGACGTGAGCTCTGTTATGCATATATTCTTATGGGTCGCAGGGCTCACGTCATAATGCACATAGTTCCGTTTGATAGAAATACGTCCATTTCTGGCTCGGACCTTGCTCCTACTGCTCTCTCTCGACCTGACTTGGGATCTTGGATTATATTGTGGTTTGCTCACTTGGGATTTTGGAATTGGACAACACCCAGTCTACCAATGCGGTGAAACATCAAATAAGCTTTCGTATTTTTGAATTTTATTTCATATTGAGACAGAATATTCCAAATATTACCTTTTGGAAATTATCAATTTTCCTTCTGAAAATTTAATGAATTTTTACATCCACTTCTTGGAAATCCTTAATTTTCTATGAATAAATTGTAAAATGCCATTCTTTTCTTGCCTTTCGTTTTTATTCACTTGTTAGATTTAAATTCCTCAGATCAAAACACATGAATGCTAACTTTTAAATTTTCAGTTTTCTAAGTACGCTCTCCCACTGTTTTTCAGCAGGTGTAATTGTCTAAATACTTGGATCTTCACTTTAAGGGTGAAGTTCAGAGTATTCAGTCAATTATATCTTACTAACCGCTCCTCCAGTGATAAGATTTGATTCCGTGTAAGTGTAAGTCGTAAATTTATAAAATTACGTCTTATACGGAATCGGGTCTATCCCTGAAGGAAGGGTGACCACCCCTTTTCATCTTTACAAAAGTTCCATTGTAAATGATGGTCGTCACACAGATTCGCCGTTACTTGTGCAACACGCAATGTAGAGCAGATGCATCAACAGTAGCCACCTTCCTTTTGCAAAAACTTATTCCTGTTCGAATATCACCGTTATCATCTGTTCTAGATCTCATAAGTATGATTACTTACTTGATCTACATGATTAAGAAGAGCTTCCAACTCTTTCACTCTTCACTTGTAATTCCTTTGTGGATGTTAGCAAAATAAATAAGTCTTATATGAATCTAAAGCTGTCTTTATTAATTTAAGAACCAAGATCCTAAAATCTTAACATGGTAGCAGAGCGTGGTTATCTCGTTCTGTGGTTCTTATAGTTTGTGCGTGCCTTTGTGGACTTGTATTTGACCTGTGTGGCAAAGTGACAACTTTTTTGATTATACCTCCGTGGTGTGAATTTCGGACCTTTGTAGCAGATTTCAAGTTTGAATTTTAGTGGCGAACTTTGTTTTTACATTTCGGATCGTGTCAATATCCGGGCCTAAGTTGCAAACTTTCATTTTGCTTTAATTTCGTATTTTCAACCTTCGTGGTATTTTATTTCACTTCGTGGACTTAATTTTTGAACTTTCATGAACTTTTATTCATTCAACCTTCGTGGTATTTCGTATTTTTAACCTTCGTGGTATTTCGTATTTTTAACCTTCGTGGTATTTCACTTCGTGGACTTAATTTTTGAACTTTCATGAACTTTTATTCATTCAACCTTCGTGGTATTTCGTATTTTTAACCTTCGTGGTATTTCACTTCGTGAACTTAATTTTTGAACTTTCGTGAACTTTTATTCATTCAACCTTCGTGGTGTTTGAATTCTTTGCTGATTATTCGTGATATTTTTGTCTTCGAACTCTTGTGCAAATTTTCTGATTTACACCTTCGTGGCATTTAATTTTTTTTACGGATCTTAAACCTTCATGGTATTTTAAATTTTATTCGGACTTGTAATTTTGATGAAACTCAAATTCTTAATTTTTTGTCTATGTGACATCATTGATTTTTAATAAGTGCGATATAATCAAGTTCAGCCTGTGTGGCATCATTATTCTTAGTGCGGAAATTTAAAAAATGGAACAGAATTTTACAAAAATTCCGGTGTTAGATGGCACAAATTATATTAATTGGCGTTTTCGTTTATTCGCGTATTTGGATGCCAAAGACTGTGTTGAACCGACGAAAAGTGAAACGAAACCACCTGAAATGGAAGATGCTACCTGGTCTCTAAAATGTGTGAAAGCAAAAAATTTCCTGATTAACTTCGTGTGTGATTCGCAGTTAGAATTAATTAAAGACGAACAATCAGCATTTGCTATGATACAAAAGTTAAATTCTTTATATGATGTTCAGGACACTCAGAAAAAATTGTTAATTCAAAGACAATTACTCAATTTCAAATTAGCTGAAAATGAAGATCCGAATCAATTTTTTGCCAGTAACGAAAACGCTATTAGAATAATTACCGTGGCTTTGTAATGTAAGCGGAATATGTTGTTGTCGATGCATACTTGGTCTATTTTCAATAGCCCTTTCACGGAGCCGAACACGTCGAACATGGTGGTTGAGATTTAAAATTAATCACTTGACAAGAGATAAATGGTAAATGTGTATAAGAATGGTTAAAATGGATTGAAAACAGTGAGAAAAACACACATTCGAGTACTTGATCCCGAAGCAATCTGTTCAACAAGCCCGATCCAGCTGATTTCACGTCAACACTGCTAAATTCCACACATTGCCATCTCACTCATCGTTTTGAAAAATTTGATAAATTAATTGGTGACCTACAATCGTCCGGTGAACAGTTAACTGAGGAAGCAAAATTACATTTCTTTTTACTGGCTCTTCCAGTCAGCATGAATATTTTACTCGAGACTGTTGACGCAGTTCCTCCTCATAACAAAAATGTTACTTATTTCAAATTGAAAATAAAATCAATGTGCGAATTACGAAACGGTGCAACTTCCATGACAGAAAATTTTGGGTTCAAATCTCGAAATGGTCAGAATCAAAGAGGCGCTAATCAAGGAACAGGTTTCTATCAGCGAGGAGGCGCTAATCGAGGAAATAGGGGAATTCAGCGAGGAGGCGCTAACCGAGGATATCGTGGACGGAGATGCTATTCCTGCAATGGATACGGGCATTTTTCTCATATCTGTCCCAACAATCAACGTAAACCAGCTGCCCAAGAAATGCATCTGCAAGAGGAATCTACTGATCCGAATGATTTGTCTTGCAATGTATTGAACAAAAATCCTGTAAGTTACGTTCCTTCTTTATGGGCAGTTGATAGTGGTTGCACGGACCATGCTACCAACGATCCAAATTTATTTACCACAAGTGTTCCTTTAAAAACCAAAACTGAAATGGTTGTAGCTGACGGTTACATTTTAGAGATGAAAAGAGTGGGCAATATAGATTTGAATTGTGAGGTAAATGGCAGAACATTTAAAATTGAATTGAAAAATGTTTTCTATGTGCCTGAGCTGAAGAAAAACTTACTCAGTGTATCAAAATTATTAGATGATCAGTATGAATTTATTTTTCAAAATCAAAGTGCAATGCTGCAAAATAATCATGGCGAAATCGTAGGTATTGCAAAAAGGAATAAAAATCTATTTGTTTTAAATGCTAAATCCTTTTTTGATGAAAATGTCTATATGCATGCCCTTGAAAAATTAGAAACGCTAAATTCATTAGAAAAGTGGCATAGAAAACTAGGACATATAAATTTCCGTGATTTACATGTGCTAAGTTCCAAAAATTTGCTTTTAAATTTACCATCTAATATTCCTTTGTTAAATTGCAAATGTGAAATATGTCTAGAAGGAAAAATGGCTAACCCTAAATTTCAAAATGACAGACGTAGAGCAAATAGAGTATTAAAAATAGTTCACACTGATGTAAATGGGCCCATTAATCCTGTGGGATACGCTGGACAGCGGTATTTTGTAACTTTTATAGATGACTTCAGTAAAATTGCGATAGTGTACTGTATAAAAAGTAAAACGGAAGTCTTTGAAAAATTTCAAGAATTTACAAATCTCATGGAAAATCAATCAAGCATGAAAATTGCGGAACTGAGATGTGATAATGGCACAGAATATATAAATAATGTTTTTATGAATTATTTAAAACAAAAAGGTATATTTTTGAATCCATGTCCACCGTATACCCATCAATTAAATGGAACAGCCGAAAGATTCAATCGTACTTTGATGAATAGAACTAGGTGTCTTCTTAAAGATGCAAATTTGGAAGCAAAGTACTGGCCAGAGTGTGTGGGAACGGCACAATACTTATTGAATAGGTCTTTAGCTAATACCATAGATTTGAAAACACCATATGAAATTTTTACAGGTCGCCGACCTGATGTTTCTAATCTTAAATTATATGGAAGTATAGCTTTTATAAAAACGCCTAAAGAACAGTTAAAGTCAAAACTTCGTCAAGATCTAGAAAAGGAATTTTGGTTGGCTACACTCCTACTGCATATCGAATTTTAGTAGACGGAAAAATTTACATCACTAGGAATGTAACATTTGTAGAATCCACAGACGAATATATTAATGCAACCAAGGAAGATAAAGAAAATGATGAAAGAAACTTGTTCGTTTCGTATTAACCATTATTCCTTCATAATAGTCCACAAGAAAAATTGACTTAACATTTAAAATCGCCGTTCTGATTTCTCAATCATATACGTGTGCATGTCATTTCTTATTGCTCAGTGATTTTTGAATTTTTTTTTGATCATGTAATGTCTGACTTGGACCTATCTGCGTCTGACAGCTCTGTTGATACTACGTTAATCCCATCTAGCAGATCCCTACCCTCATCTACCCCGTTAAAACGGACGGGGACGACCGAAAAAGGACAAACCAAAAAATCCGCGATCTTTTAGTGTGCCACCCCATAATTTTTCTGAATTGATTACTTCCTCCCCTTTTTCTATCTCTAAAATGACTTCAGAAAATCAAGTACTTAACCCAGAAATGGTGACTTCTACAATAGAAACAGCTTTGAAAACCCCCTTAATTCATCCGATTAAATTTTCTGGTGTGGAAGACGTTCAAGATTTTATTGATTTTATTGATACAGCCGTTGCCTACGAGAATGGAGAGGCCGTAACTACGATTCTGTGACGTCACACTAATAGATGAAACTCGGCCGCGGTTTAACACGCGTTCTTATGGGAGAACGCTTGCCGCGCGATGATTTCTCGCCGATATCTCTTTCAGGGTTGATCTGACGCAAAATTTCATAAGAACCGTTTAGAAAGAAGATGAAATTTCACTTTAGAAAACTAACTAGTTCATTTGTGACATTGTCTAAATATCGAGGAAATGAATGCGTAATACCGAAAATCGTTACTCCACTCAGATTCAAACGGGCCGCTCGCGCAACTTCGGCCGATCGAGAGCCACTCTGATTGGTCCACGCAGCGACTGCCTCACTCATCGATGCACTGATGACCCGGAGATGCTTGTTGTTTTCGGTAAATATCTACTAGCTTGACGTCACAGAACTGACTAGTTACGGCCTCTCCATTCTCGTAGGCAACGATACAGCTTGTTCTATAAATTCTTGGAAACCCGACATTATTCCATTTTTGATCGAAAAATATCTGTCCTCTAAAGCGCTTTCTTATTTCAAATTGTTGAAAGCCAAGTTTTCAAAATTAACTTATGAAACCTTTAAGAATCATTTTCTCTCTCAATTTAAGAACGACGATCAGTAAAATAAGTTGGAAATCCATTTGCAAAATTTAAAGTTGTCGGATCCTAAGAAATTGATAGATCATATTTTTACAGTGAAAACCATTTGTTCCAAAATGATCCCGTGTCCCTCAGACACAAAAATTATTTTTTATGTTCTGTCTTCCTTACCTATAGTCCAGGCGCCTGGTAAGTCTACCTGGAATTTTGGGTACACAGCGATTTTTTTGGCCTACTTTATGTTTTTTGGGTCGCTGAATCCGAATCTGAAGTTTCCGCACGCGTATCTGGTGAGCATTTTCCGCTATTTTGAAAAAATGGCCTAAAAAGGCCTTTTTTTGCGGTTTTTTTGATATAGCGGCTACGGATGAGGAAAAGTCCCGGATTTAGCTAATGTTTTGAATAGCTGACATAATTTGGAAGAAAATGGTGTATACATATGTTAGGTTTGCTTAAAAATTGAGGAAGATACAGCATCGTGAACATCGCGCCTATTCACGTTTTCGCGGCGCACCCCTCAGCGCGGTCCGGCTCGCCGCGGTCCGCCAAGTTCTGAGGCGTTACACGCTTTAAACGGTTTTCGTTTCAACAGTTTTTCATTTCTAACATTTAATAAATCATTTTAATGCTTTATTATACCTGAAATGTGTTCCATCATCCCTTCCGTTTTCGCTATCCCTCCCTGAAAAAATGTCTTAATACAGTAAGATTGGATTAATTGCTATTTTTTTCATCTCAGATGATTGTATTACCCTTAAGAGAGAACAAACGGATCCAAAAGTCAAAAAAGTAATAAACTAATATTTACTAAAACGGGATAAATATCCCCGTCCTCAACGTATTTGTGATGTCTCGCGAGATTCCGCGTGAGTGACTCACTATCTCAATGGTTTATTTTTTTCGAGGTGTTATCTTTCCCGTATTCTGGGGCTACAATCCTGGCTAGGATGCGGTCTTCGGGTTTCAACTGGGCTCCAGGATTATGCACTGCCTAGCATTTTCTTATCTCCTTGGCATTTTTATTGCACTCTGTCTGGACTTCACTAATTCTGCAGCAAAATATGCATCTTCAGTGGGCAGATGACTGCCAAACACGCGTGTCGCGACTCCACCAGCGTGTTATTTATTTACGCACGTACTTCTAAACTTTTGCGATGGACGTTGAAATTTCGTGTTTTATATGTGGCCAACCGTTGGCAAATCAACAAACATAATAGACGTTAAAAGAAAAGGAGTGAGTGCTTTTCGCAAAGCTAGTGAAAAACGGCAAGACGGGAAAGTAGAGTTGATAGGGCGTAAAAGAAATAAAATAACTGTGCATAAGGTATGCAGTAAAAATTACACGAGTGAGAGCCACATTTCAGCGTGGAATCGCCAAAATTCACCGTCTCAATCCGTGATTTTGCCCAAGAAAGTGTATTTTCCATTCACAAAGCGATGTTTTCTTTGTGGCGATGCAATTGAAATTAAAGCAAAAGGAGGCAAAAAAAATCTCAATCGAAAAAGTATACGCGTTCAAATCGCCGTTAGTAATGTCACCCATCCGAAATTTGGTAATCGCATTTTGGATATAATCAAAGGGAGAACTGATTCAGAAAGTATTTGCATTCGAGAAAGATTAGATACGATCGAGAATTTAGCGGCGAAAAAAGCAAAATATCTTCGGTATATATCTCGTATGTGTAAAATTACACAAATTTTGAAAGAAAATATTGCTCTTTTCCGTAACTGCTTTTGCTTTCTTTATCTTTCTGAGCGAACACTGAAAAAAATTGCTGAAAAAGTTGTCTTAGTTTGAAAAATTATTTGATCTAAAGCGAATTATTTTTACTTGACGACAATCTTCTTCCGTTAAAAAAATTGTTCAATTTAGGTAAAGAAAATTAATGTCTTATCGATAATAAAGTGATGTTCTTTTTAGAGTAAGAAAATGATTTGAATTAAAGAAAATTTCTTTGACACGAAAGACAATTTCAATACGTAAATGTTTTCCTTTAAATGAAGTACATTTTTCTGTAACTACAGAAACATTTTCTTAACAACCTTTCTTCAATGACCATAACAGAGAACTACATTCAGAACAAATTTACAAATAAAGGACAACTCAGTTTTTATTTATGGTAACCTATAGATACATATTGGGAACAAATAAAAGGTATAATGGGGTACATTGATAAAGAAAAAAGCAATAATATGTTTTACGAGTGTTAGAAATGAAAAACTGTTGAAACGAAAACCGTTTAAAGCGTGTAACGCCTCAGAACTTGGCGGACCGCGGCGAGCCGGACCGCGCTGAGGGGTGCGCCGCGAAAACGTGAATAGGCGCGATGTTCACGATGCTGTATCTTCCTCAATTTTTAAGCAAACCTAACATATGTATACACCATTTTCTTCCAAATTATGTCAGCTATTCAAAACATTAGCTAAATCCGGGACTTTTCCTCATCCGTAGCCGCTATATCAAAAAAACCGCAAAAAAAGGCCTTTTTAGGCCATTTTTTCAAAATAGCGGAAAATGCTCACCAGATACGCGTGCGGAAACTTCAGATTCGGATTCAGCGACCCAAAAAACATAAAGTAAGCCAAAAAAATCGCTGTGTACCCAAAATTCCAGGTAGCCTCATTTTTAGCTACCAGGCGCCTGGACTACTAGAGAAATTTCGCAAACACTAACGTTATTACCCCATTCGACGATGGCTGAATTCGATTCCTCGGTAAAATCTTATATTTCTTGTGAATCTCTTTTAAACTTGTTAATCTCTCCGAAGGAACATTCAGAGCCACCCCCTCAAATTTTGCCTGTTCAAAATTCCCGAAACAAGAAATTTAAGCCAAAATCTAATAAGAAATTTTTCTCGAAGAATCCGGAAAATCCACCTTTTTCATCAACTAGCTCTACTGGTACTTGAATCAACAATTTAGGAAAGGTACAACCTGCAGTGATTAAAGATGCCTAGATGTAAAAAAATGGAGTGTAGCCTTGACTTGCCGCAGATCTGACCAGAAGTGGAAACGGTGGAATACGTCGATGTATTCGTGCGGTGGGGTACGCTCTTGTCTTGACCCGTGCGATGGGACATCCGTGTAGATATCACAGGAGAATCAAAAGAGGAAGACTGTTCCAATCATTTGTCGAATTAGAGGTAACGAAATACCGCTGATCACAGTCACTTGTATGTCACAAGATAAAAAAAAAAAAAAAAAATCACGCACTTTAAAAACAATTTTGAAATTGACGATTGATTTAAAATGGCCCGATGTCACGAATATGGTAAGGCGTAACACTGTTGAAATGATGGTTCGATGTAAGCTAGAAAGTTACAGAACGGGTTGTCGGCACCATGTCGTGATTATGGATTTGTTCAGCTTTAGACGGACTAAAACATCTGAAAAATCCTAATCGTGGTGGTAGAGTTATATGTGGGAGAGCAGGAAAAATAGACGAAAGAGTTTTTGAGTGACATATGATTCGCGTGTATTTAAGAAATGGAATCGTTACATAGGACTGACTATCGGGAGCACAGAGGTTGGCTGTGCTTGGTGGAGAAAACCGAAGTGAAGTTCTCTAAGTCGAGAAATTGGAGCCCAGCCTCGAAAGAGTTTTATCAATCAATCCATCTTGTGCCGCTGTGTAATAAAAAGTATAATAAAGAAAGATGCGGGTGACTGATCACAGCAACGAGTAAGTGAAGCTTGCTCGATGCTTGGTTTTGAAAATTCATGGAGAGAGACCGAAAATATGGGAGGAAGAAAGATAGAGAACTCTATGAATAAATGCGTTGCGGTGTACGCGACACCCGCCCTCAGATATATTTTCATACCTTATGGGTTATACGTGAAACATTATTTCCGATTTAGCATCGGTCTGCATGCAGGAAATGAGCAGAGTATCAATGACCCTCAGATGCTCAAGCCGGGTCAAAACCTGGATTCGGAAGGAAAGTTAAAACACGGGGTCCGAGTAAGTCTCTCCTAACTTCGGCCATGTTGCTCACATAGCCTTTGAAATCCTATTACAAATAAATCAAATGAAACCAACACAACATGGAGCTTGAGCAAGGAAAAGGACTCGCGTTGAGACGGCGCAAATACAACTATTTGTACTTGAGGGATGTCCGTGTTGCGCACGAAAAATTGAAGGCGCGATGGCACGAGACGTGAACTCTCAATACTCGGCTCTATTCTGCCAATGAGGATAAAGTATAGCTCAGATTCGGGTGGAAAGTGAAGACACGAATCCGTCTCTACAGTAGATATCGGTTAATACGACATATCGGCTAATATACGACGGATTTCGTTTTCCCCGGCGAAACTCCATAAGTTAAGACGACAACGGTTAATACGACATATCGGCTAATACGACGAAATCCCGTGACCCCTTGAATGTCGTATTAACCGATATCTACTGTACTATCTTTGGCTGTGTTGACACTTGATTTTTTTTCTCTCTTTTTTTTTGATTTGCTGTCTGATTCTTTTAAGGGGTGGAAATTTTTAAACGGAAGAAGTTATATGATGACAACCTAGAAGATGTATGATGTTAAAAACTGTTTTTTTCTTTTCTCTTCAATGTGATAGACATCTCATTCTTATTGTCAGCATAGAGCGAATCATCACGAGTTCACGCCTCACGCCATCGCGCCTTCAATTTGGCGCAAACAACACGGCCATCCATCAAGTACGAATAGTTGTATCCCTGCGCCGTCTCGCGAGTCCTTTTCCTTGCTCTGTTTCCATGCTGTGTTTGTACATAACGTTTGTCTTATTTGTAGTTGTGCCCCAAGGGCTACGGTGAAAATTTCAAAACATTTATTTCTCATCTATAAAATAGAAATAACATTGATAATCCTTCAAAAACAATCAAAATCAATTTTTTAAATACGGGTCAATTTGGCCCGACTTGAGACTTCGAGTATAAAAAAAAGTCTTCGGCATCAAAGGGTTGAATGTAATAATTCAAATCATTTCCGATGCGCTCATTTTATCAGTTAATACTGTTCAAAACAGCACTGTCTCTTCTTTTGATTTCAGACATTATTTTACACTAAGAAATCACAACCTCATTTTTTATTTTTTTAAATCTGTATTTTAATTTTCTTTGGCACCCTAGGAAGGAATGAATACTGATATAACAAGAAATATGTACAAAATACTTACGTCACTACAATATTAACAACAAATTAAATACAAATTATGAAGCATAAAATATTTATAAAAGTGAAATAAAAGTTGGAATTTTCTCTTTACACTTGAACGGATAGACAGTTCAAATAGTGTGTAAGAATGATTATGAAGACGGATATTAGCTCATTTGTCACCAGGACGAAGCGATTTTGATTTCATTGAAGGAATGCCTATCAAAAATACTTGAACCGAGAGGAACACTAGTTAAAATGTTCTTTTTAAATCCATTCCAAAGCTATACGTATGGAAAATTACATCCCTAATTGCACCGCAGGTAGTATTTGTGCGCGCTCTCTGTCCTCGAAACATTATCCAGCTGAATTTTTATTGAATAAAAAATTGAATCATCAATTTCAATTCAACCTCTAATATTACAACTGCGGAATCTTTCTTGGAAAAATCTTTTTTTGAAATTAGAATATTGAATCAAATGAAGTAAGAAAATGAAAATAAAAAAATCACGATAAATTAATGATGCATTTAGAGCTTTTGGTGGACTGGGATAAATTGGAACGGAGAAAAAACCCGCATTAATAGAACTTTACTGAGAAGTCGAACAAGTGAACCCGCAAGCTGCGCTAACTGAAATGTAATGTTAATCAATGACAGATTGGTCAAAGGTCGCAGATAGAGGGAAAATGGTATAGGTGCATGTATGCGAGAAAGGTTCAACCATTTAGGGGAGCCTGCAGTCAAGCAACAGAATCCTCAAACAGCTGCGTGGCCAAACTCTGGTCACTTCTTCTGACTCGAAAAACACGTAACTTCCCTCCAAAGTAACATGGACGTCAAACGCAGGCGTATAATTTATGGTTCCTACATCATAAGTAAAAGGACAAAACGCAAAAAAATACATGAAATAAAAATAAAACAACAAATACAACAGCAATATGTAGACTGTAAACTTAGGGGGTTATTGCACTCATTGAACTTAGTAGTGTCATCAGAATATCATTACACGTAAGGGGTTCAAATGCATTTCAGGCTCCATTTGACTTACGCTTTCCATGGACCTTAGTCTTTTTAGAAGGGTCGTTTACTCCATTTCCTCTTTGTAGCTTGGATCTCAGCGTTATCATGATGACAAATCGTAGCGCAACTATAATATTCCGTTTGTTTAAATCCTTTACGTAATCAGTATGAAATAGAATGTATGAGGCGAATTTAGCGTGGATTTCCAAATGGGTCCTTGAGTTACTAAATTTTACCGCAGCGAGTTTAGCGAGTTTAGCGGAGTTTTACGTCATGTTGGGACCAAGGTGCAAAGGGGAGAGGCTCGAAATTTTAAACCTCCGAATGCCTCAATGTTATTACGTACAGATACAATACAGCACCGCGTTCTTCATTGTAAAATTTTTTTCTCAAATGTGTAGTTACTACTGGAGAAGATTATGTAAGAATTTTTAGGTCCCTAACAACTTGTACATCATGTTCCCCTCCCCCTCCGCAAAAAATATGGTTTAGTCGTTCTTTTCTATCCAATTCGGTTCAATTATAGGCCGGGAGATGATTGGATTGGCTCATCAAAAATGTGGGTAATCCCTATTGGAGAATCCAGCAAGTTGGCAACATGGTTTCCTTTTCAATTATTAAACCTGTGTGAATGAATCGATTCTTGAATGAATCCAGTGCCCAAACAACACGGAAAAAATGGATTGCTAATTTCACAATTGAATTGTTTGAAAATATATCCCACATGTTTCGAATGTACATTTTGCAATACTGGAAAGCTTAAATTAACATTTTTTAGCGAAAAATCTACATTAAAACATGCCTGTCACTTTTTTCAACTACGAACTTGTTAAATCAGCAATCCATTTTTTTCCGTGAAGAACCGATTCTTCAAAACAAGTTTAAATGGAATAAAACCATTATTGCCACCCTACTGAATCCGCCTCTCTCACTGGAAAAAAAAATACATTGGATCTAGAGTCCAGACTTTTAAAAACATTGACAAGAAAAAATACTCTTGATTCAATCGAATTTTTGCTCAAATCAAGAACCAAGCCTCTTAATTTGAGCGGATTTCCTTTTGATGTAAGCAAAAGTCTGATTGAATCAAGAGTATTTTTTCTTGTCGATGTTTTCAAGAGTCTGGACTCTAGATCCAATGTGTTTTTTTTTCCAGTGCTGGCAATGCCCAATGAGGGAATTATCGGTGGAATATCCGCTTGTCAGTAACTGAGTTGCGTTATAGTTGGCAGCCGTGGACGTAAGTGACGTTCCGGAAGAGGGAGGCTGCGGTGACGAGGAAGTTCCGGGCGGCTGCAGATGAGGAAGGGTCGTAAGGGGGGCAACAAGCCCCTAAATCCAAGGCTGGATGAGGGACATCGAACTCTTTCTCGGAGGCACCCCCGACACTAGCTCCTCGCGCCCCTAGGGCCCCGTAACGCCGATTTTCCACCAACCGCAACTGGTTGTGCTCGACTAGTAGTTGCTTCTGTTCAGCCCGCAACTGGTTCTGACGCTTCCATTTCGTCCTGTGGAGCAGAAAACGAACAGAAACATGAAAAGACAATGAGGTAATTTTATGTTAAACTCTAAGGAACGATAACGATGATGCTATAAACATTGATGACAATGGACCACTAGACAAGGTACGAATTTAAGCATTCTGATACATGTTTCTTGACCAGAATTTCACGTAAAACACGATTCGCGCAACGAAAATTACTGAAATAGATTTTGCCAGCTCACAAGAAAGTCGAAGCTCTACATGAGACAAATCTTGCACTACAACGGTTTCAGAAAGCTTCTCAATCGAGCTATGTTCATTTCCCACCATGTGTTGTTCAAACTATAAGCAACTTGCTATAGCTGAGGCTAAGCGTCAAGATTGAGGTTGCCAGATTTTTATAACGCAGAGACTGTCATGATAAAGTTTAGCGCGCGGTGTGAATCACGTAGAGCATTGAGTTTTCATGAGCGGGTGGTTTGAATTCACGCATCAAGAATCATTAAATATCTTCGTAAGGAGTCGATTTCGGTCAATTTTCGTTGTGCGCATCGTGTTTTACGTGAAATTTTGGTTAAGAACATTGTATCAGAATGCTGAAATTCGGGCCTTGTCTAGTGGTCCATTGTCAACATTGATGTGTTAACAATGGCCTGAATCGACGGTGAAACTACCAGACAACGTATCTCGGGTTGCGACGTTGTAGACTTCCTGTTATACTTTATTTTTTACATCGAAAACCACTCAACGTCAATTTTTGAAAACCTCCATAGTTTTTCTTCTCCTTGCGAAGAGAACTCTGTGGAAACTTCACAAAAAAAAACTAGGAGCAGAGATTTTCAAACACCGCAAACGAGATACGTAGATACGTGGTTGCGGACTGTTACGCCGTCGATATGTATTTGACTGCCTCTGCATTCAATCAAAAATATTTATCTCAATTACAAGAAGAAATCTCTTAGGCAGTTGGATCCGAGACCACATGCAGGCAAATCTCAAGGTTTTATCCCTACCCAACTGATTTTTCAGTATACTGAAGTGTGAAAATCCGTGAAAATCTCAAAATCCAATTTTTTGACCTAACTTGAAAAAGTGGCTTTATGGAATCGTTCATTCATGCACATGCGTCATAAACAGGGTGGCAAAATTTCATGAAATTTCAGAAATGTATGAAGAATATTGAAAAAATACCGGTTCATTGTATAAAATTTGTGTTTCATTTATGTGTCATTTGTGTTTCATTTCCTTTCGATGTGAAAATTGTGACTTTCCTCTATTTGTGTGTGTATGAGTGCGGGTTGCATACTCTAGCCCCTTAAAAAGTGGAATATTTTACAGCATCGTGAAATGACATGAACAGGGCCGGGTTCAGGGGATGGCCACATGGGCTGCAGCCCATGGCGGCAAATTTTGCAATTTTTTTCAAATGTAGGTGTCAAAAATAAATCCGATTCAGGAAAAACATTGCAAACGAGAAAAGGCGACAAAATCTCTCATTTCCTGAGAGTTAAAGTATAGTAATTTTAATTTTTTCGTCTTTCGGTGATAAAAGAGACAACACCTTTCATTACTCAAGTTAAGAGAGACACCGAACACGCAAGTTGACCTGGAGCGGCGCGGCGCAGAGAGCGATGTTGACTCGGACTTGAGATGAATAGGAGAAGTCCTCGGCGCGCCGGTCAGCAGGAAACACATATTAGCGCCTACAAGACTCCACGAATACTTCACACATTGCGTCAAACGCAGTGTGGTCAGCGTAAAACGCATATCGCCTACAAGACCGTATGAATATTTCACGCATTGCGTCAAATACAGAGCGGTCAGCGGTCGGCGCGGCGTGAAAAGCATAGAGACTACAAGACTGTAGGAATACTTCACGCATTGCACCCGCAAACACAGTGCGGTTGGCGCGGCGGCGGAAGGTAAAATTATTAAAGCAAATTCATGTTTATTCTTCCATAATTTTTTCGTTAATCTCTCATAAGTGAAAGGTCTTGTTCACACAGAGATAGGTTTACGGAGCTTAACTTTCGCGCAAAGTTCCTTGAACTTTTGCTAGTGTTGACGGGGCTTTCACAAAAAATGTGCCCTACACGCGTAAACTTGATGGTTTGTATTAATGTTTAAAAACGAATGAGAAGGGGGCGGTAAAATACAGGCGGCCCATGGGCGGCAAGAAGGTAAATCCGGCCCTGTACATGAAATATTTTACTGACATATCCACTTTCATTTCTTTCTTACGTCTCATGCCACCCTGGTCATAAAGCTTGCACTGAAAAAAAAATCTCGGTGTATTTACTAAGAAAAGGGTAAAATTACCAGAATTCAGGGTTCTATTTGATCCCAGTTTTTTCTTGGTAAAATTACCATTCATGGAATTGGTAATTTTACCAAGAAATCTCGGTAAAATTATTGAGCTTTCTCGGTAATTTTACTGGACCTTGGTAAAAACGCCAATATTTCTTATCGACCGTGGTAGAATTACCGAGATAAAATGGCAAAGTTGCAGGGAATTGATTACCAATAAAAGTGGTATTCTTACCTGAAAAAACAGTAAAAATACCGGTTTTTAGGTAAGCTTACCAGTCTGTCTTGGTAAAACTACCAATAATTGGTAAAAAAAGTGAGATGGTAAAGATACCAACGGACCTTGGTAAAAACACCGAGAATTTTTTTTCAGTGTGGTGTATTTAATAATGCCTCCTGAGTATGTATGATAACTGACCTTCTGTTCTGGTACCATGTCTTGACCTGGGTCTCGGTGAGGTTGAGTGCCTCGGCCACGTCACTCCGATCGGCGACGGACAGGTACTTCTGGATCTTGAACTTCTTCTCCAGGTATGACAACTGCGCATGCGTGAACGCCGTCCGCCTCCGCCGTGGTTTCCGACCCTTGTCCTCGCGCTCTCGTCGTTCAGGACTCCCCGTCGGAGGACCCACCTTCCCCTGGGCAAATTCCAGGAGGGGGTAGGTCCTCAGACCCCCCTTATAGGGCACCTCGTTCAGCTTCATCCCCTCCTTCTCTTCCTCGTCCTCCTCTTCGCCGTAATCTTCATCTGACAGCTCTGCAACAAGGTACAAACGCCCGGTTAAGACAACGTCGCACTGGAAAAAAAAAAAAAAAAACAAATTGGATCTAGAGTCCAGACTCTTGAAAACATTGACAAGAAAAAATACTCTTGATTCAATCGGATTTTTGTTTGAATCAAAAGGAAATCCGCTTAAATTAAGAGGCTTGGTTCTTGATTTAACCTAGATTCTGATTGAATCAAGATTACTTTTTCTTATCGATGTTTTTAAGAGTTTGGACTCTAGATCCAATGTGTTTTTTTTTCCAGTGTGTGTATGAAGGTTTAACATCATGCTAAGAATCTATTCGCGATTGAATGTGACATTAGGTATCTGCAGATTGGTTGGTTCATCGACTGATTAGAGCGAAGTCAGCGACGCTGGCTTCGTTAGGAAATTTACTTCGGATTATACAATAAAAAAATGAACGAGACCTTTTACTTAGCGCACATAAACTCGAACCAACTATTCGAACACCCGAGTGGGGCTTAGTATCACTCGAAATTGAAGGCAAAAGTAACGCACCAACTCTCTAGGCCAATCCCTGGAACGGCTAAATCGATTGATTTCAAACTTTACCACTCTATATACGTAGATATATACATTCTTACATTTTTACACAAAGGGCGGTGCAGGATTAAGGGAATCAATTTAAGAAGTCTATTTTCACACTGGAAAAAAAGTCTCTCAGATCCAGAAGCCTGACTCTTGAAAAATTTGACAAGAAAAAATACTATTGATTCACGGATTTTTGCTTAAATCGAGAGCCAGTCCGCGGCGGATTGTCCGCGGTGAATTTAAGCGAATTTTCTTTTGATTCAAGAAAAAATCTGATTGACTCAAGAGTATTTTTTCTTGCCAAATTGTTTAAGAGCATGGACTCGTGATCCAAGAGACTTTTTATTCAGTGCAGGGTCAAAACAAGACTTTATTTTTATATGACGTCTTTCGGAAACCTATCATTTTTTGTCGCCAGGAAAATGAACCCTCATGTTTTAGTTTAAAGAGGAGGGAGAGACAAAAATTATGATTGTTCCAGTAATTAGTTTGGGTAACCAAAAATTGGATCACCCCAAAAAAACGAGTTTCCTCTTTGACCCGAAAACCCGACACCGGATGTTAAATCATATAGAAAAATTGAAACTTTGAAACACACCGAAAAAGAAAGATGTTAAAAAAATGTGCGACAAATCTTAGATGTTGTCATTGAATCTCTGGTGTTAAAGTAACATTCTAGGATGTAAAAGTAACATCCTAAGGATGTTACTTCAACACCAGAGTGTGAATGACAACATCCAAGAGTTGTCGCACATTTTTTTCACATCTGTGGTGTTACTACAGCATCTTTTTCATCAATGAATATACTTCATGATTTCGCAGGAAGATCATCTTCAAATCGCACACCTCTCTTTATCTAGTCCGAACTAAAAAACGAACGATCAAGTTAAAATGTCAATCGTTTGATTCGATCGCCGCACGAGGTACAATACAATGTCAATATCTCTGGCGCCGCTTTGAGAGGAGATAACAGAGTGACCGCGGACCCCGGTGAGGATTTCACGGTTCGTTAACGGGGTGAAAGGGCCGTAATGAATCCGTAACGGGGACACTTCGTACACTGTTGCACACTCACCCGAACTTAATCGAAAGAGAAGGGTGGAGAATCTTTCGTTTACCCTTATGATATGACCCTTAGCACAAGTGTGTGCTTTGGAGTTAAGCTCTTACTCAAGTGTGTGATCGAATTTAAAATTTTCCGTCAATTATGTTTCATGTTTAAATACATTCTAAAAATTGATAAAAGTCTTCGCGGAAGCTTGCAAGGGAGAATCGGAAGTATTAATTTGAATAAAATAAAGGCATATTCTTATAAAATTGTATTACGTACTTCACCTTAAGTGATTACTCAAATTGTAAAGATAGCAATGGTTTACACTACACATTGCATGCAATTATAATTTAATTTATAAAATTGAAACATACGCACCCCTCTTGGATTTGGTAAAGAATGTAAATGAATCCTTAAATTATCATATTTTCTACACTTCTACTTAATTAATATTGTATAATACTTTTCGACGTGGGATTAATACCAGTTAATACCAATTGGAAGTATTTTTGCTGAACGGAACCAGAGACAAGTGGGAAAGAAGAGGTGTGCTCGTTAGTTCTCGGGCTGTGAAAATGGGTAGGAACTATTAAGCGGCAGTGACGTCAGCGGCGGCGATGCAACAACGGGAACGTACACGGACGGGTATCTTTAACTCATGAGCCCTAACCTTCACGCACTTGTCACATGCCCACGGCTCATGAGCTAGCACACAGTTAGCGCTTAGTTCCGTTAATAAAATCCAGCTTGTCCAATTCTTCAAAAGGAACTACACCCAATTTTAGATTGGTTTTTGTGCAGCTCACCTCGAGCACACCCCATCTTCCCCACATGTTTCTAGTTCCGTTTAGCAGAAACGCATCCAATTTTAACTTTGATCTTAAATGTTAATTTCTTGCTGCTGTATGAGTACATATAATGAGCGACACTAGAAAGGTTACTATAGTTGAATTCAAAACTACTCCCAAATAAATCTTATTTCAAAATGCAACTGTGTACGTTTCTATTAATCGGTACAGCAATTCCGCGTACATACGTCTTTTTTCGAAACCTTCGATTTAGGTGCGGACCCAATTTCGTTTAAAAGCGTTTTTCATGATCTCTAAATAGTGGCATAATCGGGGGGTAGGGGAATATTGGTGGGTCTAGACCGCCCTTCCACGACTAAAAAAATCCTCAGAAACAAATTCCAGGAACTCTCCGACTTCGATACCCTCCCCCCCCCCCCCGCTCGGAGACATTTTTCACCATGAACCCCCTTTTTATTTTATGGAAACTTTCCGGCTACGGAATTACAGGCCCTATAATTTGGACCCATTCTACAATGCGGAACTACTATTTCTGGCTCATTTTAGAAATAAACCTTAGTGCCATAGGTTTCCCTACGCATAAAGGTCCTCTTATATAGAAGAGCCGGATAGAGCTTTTAGTGGAAAGGAACCACTGTTCCTTATTGCAAAATGTAATCCATTTATAAGACAGAAAATCGACCGACCGCGAGTTCGGACACACGGTTTTGGAAAAAGGATGCATGCCGACATCATCCTGGCCGACCGCCCGGTCAAGTAGCTTCCAGAAACGGGAGACAATATTTGACTCCCTCCGCAAAATCTTCGCTCCTCCGGCGCAAGGACGTAACTCGATTTCCACACGAGTCCCAGAATGCATGGATTTACATGCAAAACAAGGCTCACGTGGAAATTAGGATACGCCCTTACGTCGGAGGGTCGACGAGACGCGGAAGAGGAAGAACCCGGGGCCGCGCAAACAGGAGTAAATAATAGCAACTTAAAGGGCCGGCCGCTCTATCAGGCGCCCTCTCGAGTCGCTGAAAAGATTTTCGACCATTAAAAATACCCCCGCGGACTCGGGCACAAGCGCGAACGTGCTCAAGTGACGATACCCACGGGCCGCCCGACCCTCGACGACCCGCGGGGGAGGGGGGGGCTGTGGGAATCCACCCCCTTTCACCTCGTGATTAAACCATTCATCTGCCGTAATTGACTTGTTATCTGTGTTTTTAAAGAGACGCCCCTCTTAACGAGCGTGATTGCTCTATGATTTCGCGGCGGCGACCCCTTGTCCCCGAGCCGCCTAATCCACGCTCCAGCTAACCTGTATGACGCTTAGCGCCCGCTCCGCGCCCTCCGGCACCGCGCCTCCCCCCACCCCCTCGCCTTCGCCTTTCGGAAAGCCACCTTGCGTCGCACTGAGAGGAATACCCGTACTGCCATCCACGGGAAAAACGCCGTTAACACCATTTTCAATTTTTCCTGATAACATGTTTTATCACAGGAAAACTAACGAGCATTCATCCCCCAGAATGGAGATGTTGCATGTGTGAGAAATTTGCGATTTGACTGTTGATTCTTAGGTAAAAGTTCGCGAGAAACACGATGGTGCCACTGGTTTTCCTGAAATCAACTCCCAAGCTCAAAAAAGCTCTCAAAGTTGAGGCAAAATGGAGGGGATATCCCACGCTATCCTGAGAGTCCACCTCTACATCAAGACAAACTCTCCGTGCGAAGATATGGAGCAAATACATTAGCAGTGATGCCACTTTATTTGGGGACTCTAAAATTGAAAACACGGCAACCCTGCTAATGTATTTGCTCCCTATCTTTGCATGGAGAGTTTGTTTTGATGTAGAAGTGGAATCTCAGGATAGCGTGGAATATCCCCTCCATTTTGCCTCAACTTTGAGAGCTTTTTTTGAGCTTGGGATTTGATTTCAGGGAAAACCAGTGGCACTATCGTGTTTCTCGCTAACTTTTACGTGAGAAACGATAGTCAAATCGCAAATTCCTCACACATGCAACATCTCCATTATTGAATACCTTTGGCATACCACTGAGAATTCAACCTAAGAAAATTGAGCAGAATGGATATCAGTGTTTTTGGCAAGAGAACAGAATGTGTGATAGGAAAAGGCAAAATCTTTAATGGAGTTACGGCGTTCTTGCAGTGGGCGGCAGCTTAGCACAGAGCAAAAATTCCCCTGTAACTCTACAAAGAAATGAATACTGATCAAGAATAAGTACTAAACGTGCCGGCATGTTTAGTAAACATATGTATACGGTCAATAGGGTGGCTCATTTTAGCATCTGTTTCGAAATTATAGTGATAAGTCGGTGCTCTCGTCCGTCCTGATTAAGTAACTTTGTTTCGGATTTTGAAAACATTGATATTTAAGGGTCTCACTAGGATACCCCCCTTTTGTCACATTTCAGCATTGATTCCCCTCCCCCTCTCACCTTTCAGAATGCAGCCTTGCGTCGCGTCGCACTAAGAGGAATATCCCTAGCTCAGAGCGAAAATGCCCCTGTAATTCTAGAGAGGAATGAATATGCTGATCAAGAATATCGACGGCGAAAGTCGGCAATCACATAACTCGTTTGCGGTGTCTGAAAATCTCCGCCTCTACGTCATTTTTTTAAAGGAGAGCAAATTGACATTATTTCTTGAAGTTTTTGCAGAATTTTCTTCGCATTGAGAAGAAAAATCATGACAGTTTTAAAGAATTGCCGTTGAGTAGTTTTACATTTAAAAAATAAAGTATGACAGGAAGTCTGCGACGTCGCAAACCGAGTTATGTGATTGCCGACTTGCACCGTCGATATGCCCTAAACGTATAGGTACGGTCCATACGGTGGCTCGTTTTTGCATCTGTTTCGAAATTTCAGACCGGGTGGTGAAAAGTCGGCGCTGTCGACCGTTGATAAAGTAACTCTTTACACATCGTGAAAATATTGATATTTAAGGATCACACTAGGGTACCCTCCTTTTCGGTAAATTTCAGCATTGGTTCCCCTCCCCTCTCGCCTTTCGGAAAGCCACCTTGCGTCGCAATAAGAGAGCGAAAATACCCTTGTAAATCTAGAGAGAAATGAATGATGATCAAGAATAAGTACCAGACGGACCGTGAACCTAGATACTGTGAATAGGATGGTTCGTTTTTGAATCTGTTTTGAAATTTAAGACCGGGTGGTGAAAAGTCAGTACTCTCAACCGTCCTGATAATGTAACTTTTTTTGGATTTTGAAAAGATCAATATTTGAGGATCCTACTGGGTAACTCTCCTTTGGTAAATTTCAGCATTGATTCCTCTCCCCCTCTCGCTGTTAAAAACGTCCCGCATAGGCATAGAGAAAAAAAAGGAGGTGTTTGCATTTCGGGCATCTTGGAATTTTTTGATGACTTGATGACGTAGGTGGGTACAGCGTGAAGGGGACGTCGCTGTACCCAGCTGTACCCACCTACGTCATCAAGTCATCAAAAACTTCCAAGATGCCCGAAATGCAAACACCTCCTTTTTTTTCTCTATGCCGCATAGGGATCACCCTTCAGAATATAGCCTTGCGTCTCACTAAGAGGAATATCCGTAGCGCAGAGCGAAAATGATAAAGTATAACTTTTTTCGGATTTTGAAAATATTGATATTTAAGGGTCCCCATTATGGAGAATGTTGAGTAATAGTCCAGCCAAGGCAACTTGAGAGCAGCTTTTAAAGACTCTTTTGGATCCATTTTTATGTAAATAGGTGAAACATGTGTGGGGCCCATCAAAGTATTTCTCTCCTCATAAAAAAAACAAAATCAATCATCACCTATCCATAGAGAATTGATTTTTCGTTGCACTGTTTTAACACGCGGATAATTTGCAACTACAGTAGACTCTAGATTATCCGGCTTCGTATTATCCGGACTCTGGATTATCCGGATCGATTTTGCAACCATGTAACTACGTACGCATTCCGATAAGTGAGCGGATCCGCAGAGAAGCGGTCGCAAGGCATATCGGCGCCTGCAAGGCTGAGAGAATACTTCATGCATTGCGCCAAACAGTGAGGTCGGCGTGGAACGCATTAGCGCCTACTAGATTGCATAAATACTTCTCGCATTACACCAAACGCAGTGCAGTCGGTTAGTTAGCCTAAAACGCACATTAGCGGCTACAAGACTGTATGAATACTTCACGCATTGCGCGCTTTAATCGTTGTATTGTAATTTATCGTTGTCGGCTACCATTCACAATCACCATTGAGTCGTTCAATTTGGCGTTAAACTTTTAAATTCGTGTTGGTATGTTCATGATGTATACATAATAAGAATACTGTGGTGTTGGTTGGTGGTATTTGTGTTTTCTATTTTTATCTGGATTTTTTTTTATTCGGATCGGGCCCGGCACCAATTAATCCGGATAATCCAGAGTCTACTGTTTACTGCATTTTTACGAAATGGAAGAATCTGCCGTAGGGAAATCAATGCTAAAATGTACCAAAAAGGGGATACTCTAGTAGGACCCTTAAAAATCAATATTTTCAAAATCCGAAAAAGTTACTTTGTCAGGATGGTTGAGAGCATCGACTTTTCACGATCCAGTCTTAAAATTCAAAAAAGATACAAAAACGAGCCACCCAATAATGGCCAATTATTGGTCACTAAACATTGTATTTTTTTTTTTTTTTTGATATTCTGAGAGCTCACGGTAAGTAGAACAATGTAATGGTTTACTACGTATTTTTGTTCGAAAATCCCAGGGAAACCCTTTAGAAAAGTCCAAAAACTCCGAGGAATTGAAAATGCGCCCAAACGACGGAAAAATGATGACAATAAAGGACTAGGAACAGTGGTCAAAATGCTATCTCCTTTCATGATGATTTATATGATTCCATTGACGTTCTAATGATTTAAGGTTAAATAATTTTAAAAAATAGAATATATTTTTAAGCTTCAAAGAGCAGCTAGTTTTTTTTAAACTTACAATGAGCAAATATCGGAACCATACAGAGGCGATTTCACCGCCTCTCGCTTTCATCTTTCTTGTCACCCGCTTTTTAAATTGTTTTTTATTGTACCACCGGGTTTCGAACTCGGGACCTATGTTGGTCTTTCAGCCAGGCGCGCTGATCATTCATCTTTAGGTGTGCGAAATGACTTTAGTGATCGTCAACTCGATGTTGCCACATTTTCATACGGTCGGTTTTGGTTATTGCATAGAATTTACTTGCCAGAGCGATCAGATTTCCCGGCAAAGAAGAAATGTTAAGCTGTCTCACTAACCGGTTACAAAGCTCTGAAAATTCTCGAAGCTTTTAATAAATCTTTGAGGATCGTTGATAGTGTTTTATCCTCATAAAAGTGAGGTCCTTAATACTAAAGCACATCACTAAGTCTTAGTCTTTTTCATTCAATAGTGTCCTGTCTCTTAAATAAGTTACGATTCAAGTGCATTCAATCTCTGAATGTAAGATTAATCTTGCGATTTTCTTTTTGCCGATAAACTTTATGTCACAAATAGTTATAACGCTTTAAATTAGTTTTCGCTTAAGTCCAAAAACCACAAAACGCAGCCTTTTCTCCCCTTGAGTGAGTTGAATGTTGCCAAGATAACGTGACTCACATAATAGGAGCGAATCTCTGGGCATGCAACTCTTGCGACACGTAGGATCCGTTTTGCCTAAACGATCAATTGAAGGCGAACCACTTTTTCTCGGCTAAAAGTGATGTTTATTTTTAAAGTGACCACTAAACGAACACTAATTCTACGTATCAAAATAATCACATCCAATCACATGAGGACCTCATAATTCAGCACAAGTTTAAAAACCATTAGTGAGTATACAATGAATCTTGTATCGATTTCTTACCGTCATTGCTGGGAAGAACATCACTGAGCAGATCTTTGATCATGAATGATGACTTCGGGCTCTGTTGCATAGTGCAAGCGGCACTGAGTCAGCAACGATTTTATTTATTTGAATTCACCGGTAGCTGAGGTCCTGATTTCTAGTTGTCATTGTTCCATTATCATCCGCACCGTATCATTTATTTTTGAAAAATGTTCTCAATTTTGTACGAAATCCAGAGGTGAGTTAATCACAGTATATGACACTCATATTTTTCTCTGAGAGAAACGCCAAAGAAGTGCTTGCCTTTCACGCAAAAATCAGTCTGGGTTTCTCAATTTAGCATTCACTTTCACTTTTACACACACAGATGTTTCCGTCTTTCCAAAAGAATATACTTTACATTGGTTTGGCAGTGTGAGGTGTTAAGGATCACTGAAAAATAGTAGTTAGATAGAATTCATTGAAGGAGAGCTGATTGCACAGACATTTTTATAAAATAAACATCTACCATTGAAAAGAGGTGATAGCAAACACGTCATTTCTGAAATGAGATGGGAAAGTTTGGTTTTTTTTTATGCTCCAACTCCTCACAGTTCAAGTGCAGACACCTGAACCGGTAGTTATAAAACTGTCTCATGTTGTATTACACAGAAAAAGAACGCAGCACAAAACACTGGAAAAAAAACACATTGGATCTAGAGTCCAGACTCTTAAAAACATCGACAAGGAAAAATACTCTTGATTTAATCGGATTTTTGCTTAAATCAAGAACCAAGCCTTTTAATTTGAGCGGATTTCCTTTTGATTTAAGCAAAAATCTGATTGAATCAAGAGTATTTTTCTTGTCAATGTTTTCAAGAGTCTGGACCCTAGATCCAATGTGTTTTTTTTTTTTCCAGGGAAGTTTGGTTAATACGAGAAATAAAACACAAAATAACCCAAGCCTTCGGTTGACTCGGTTTTCAGTCTCTCCGTTGTTTTTTGCGTTAAATTTTCCGCAAACTGCTAAAATCAACACAAAATTTGGGCTGGTTTGTGTTTCACTTCCTAAATTAACAAAAGTAACACAAGACTACAAATATTTTTATCAATGTAAGTGCATTTCCTTCTCTTACAGAGCTAGCTCCCGTCACCTTCAAAACTTAAAAGGTGAAGAACTTTAACCTTGCTCGGAAAATTTTTTTTTATTTTTTTCGTTGATTGATTGGTGAAACAAAAGTAACATTCGTGTGATATTCAAGAAAGAAAATCCCTCGAGAATATACCTGTACATCAATACAGAAAGATCTATTCAAAAATCGGCCATAGATTGATTTAATTTAGAATCGGGTAAAAATCATTGCGGCCTTTACTCGAAAAATTCTACCTCTGAACGGAAAATCGCATTATGACTAAAAATATAATTCGGATAGATTCTTTGGACTGAGGATGGGCTAGCAAGCCCGAAATTTGTTTCACTAACAAAGGTCCCTCCGGTCTCTTGGTGCTCTTTTCGAATCGGCAACTAATGTATCTGTGGTTCAATTCTTGAGAGCTGCAGCCGTATTCTTCTTATCAAAGTGGCGCTACTCTAATTGGTGTAGAGTCCCTATGCACTGCAGTTTGCAGGACAAGCCGTGATTTTTCACGATTCTGCATAGATACTTTAATAACTTTTTACTATAACAAACATGTTGCTGTACAGTATAATGGCCTAAGGTATGATATATTTATTTTACACTGAAAAAAGACTATAGGGCGGAATTGTATAATGCCCTAAGGTATGAGATATTTATTTTACACTGGAAAAAAAGGGTATAGTTAGAAGAACAGTGTCATGGTTATGGTATTCGCTAACACACTCTGGGATAACAAATTTTGTAATCTCAACCGTATTTATCAAAAGTATTGTAAATGCTACCGGACGTCCGGTTATCCTAAACCTACAGTACGACTGTGCAATAAGTTACATATCGACGGTGAAACTACCAAACCACGTATCTCGTGTGCGGTGTTTAAAAATCTACGCTCGCATTTTATTTTTTTGAAGTAGACCAAATCAACATCATTCCTTGAAATTTTCACAGAATTTTCTCCGCACGAAGAGGAAAAATCACAGAAATTTTCAAGACTGGACGTTAAGTAGTTTTTCATTTAAAAAATAAAGTATGACAGGAAGTCTGCGACGTCGCAAACCGAGATACGTGGTTTGGTAGTTTCACCGTCGATATACTCATCAAAGAATCTACCATTCTTCTAAAAAAATTCGGCATATTTTTGTCCAGAGGAATCAGATTTGTTACATGTTTATTTTTTCCAAAGGAAATAATATACGGCGCGGCGCACACTGTGGTATTGGACCTGAAAAGCTGGCCAAAACTATTTATCACCAGATATCGCCGAGTTTTAAAAATATTTTACAATCAGTACTTCTTCTTAAGTGATAATATGCACAATTTATCCACCTAACACATCATATGACAATTTGCGGAGAGTTTAAAGAGGATGGAAGAAGCCCTCCAAAAAGCCTTTAAAAGGACGCAAAGTATCTGACTAAAGCGGTGCATTTAGACGAGTTTCTCCTTCACCTGTGGTCCACTTTTCGAAATAAGGACTCTCTATGACCTCATTAATGGTTTTTTTATGAAACAGCGTAAGTCCTTTCAAAATTTTTGACGAAACAGCCGATCTCTCACATTGAGGAGTAAATGTACATTTCTCAAAAAAATTAATATGAATCATTCTAGATATTAGATTTTTGACTGTTTTGAATCAAAATTAGTGCTAGTATGAAAGTGCCGGGACCTCCATATGATGATTTGAGGATAACTTATGGGATGAAAATCAGTTTTATCAAAATAAGAACCATTGTGAGGACAGAAAGCACCTATGAAAAGGATTCATTTTGATGGGTTCCTTCCTAACCCATGATCTACATCTCGAAGTGAGGGCACTCCATTAACTTTGAAGTTGCCTTTTTTAATATAAAACAGCGTAAGTCACTGCGAAATTCGTGACAAAACCACATATCTCACTTATCGAGGGCCAATTGTATTTTTTCTTAAAATTTAGGTTGATAATAATGGAAGATTTAGTTCTAATGATGTCCCTTTACAATCTGCTGCCTGAGGAAAAATCGTAAAATTACTTTTACGAGGCTTCAAAATGTGCCTCTCAGCGTAATTTCATGGTGCCAGAGGGCCACTTTCGAAGCCCCACCCCACGGCCGGATGGCCTCAAATTTGTCTGTCAAAGTAAAACATGGCATGAATATGTCTATACTCAAGGATAATGCACGAAGAGATCGTTAAATAACGGATTAAACTCTTTTGCAAGACTTTAAAATGACCCTCCCTTCCGCTTTCAAATTATTTTTTTCATCCCTCTTTCGGGGGCGTAGGGGCCAGAGAAACAGGTTGTGTGACCAAATATCACCCAATTTCGTACTAAATGGGTCAGAGGTATTGGAAAAATACAATTTCAGTCGTTAGTATCGACATAATTTTTCCCATTCATGTTTGTGAAAATCGCTCAAAAGTCCATGTTTGAAGTCAAAAATTTCAATTTCCTCAGTTTTCCTCAGTCTGTCGACCCTGAATCCTGAAAATACCCACTTCGGACTATAACATTCCGCCTGAAACCGCTTGAGAACAGTTGAGAGAAATTTTTAATCGGACTGTGAAATTCGAAAAAAACGTTTACTTTTACATCACTTTTCAACCTCCTGTGAAAATCACTAAAAAAGGAAATTTCGAAAATACTGTGGTTAGTTGTGTAGAATATACCCTTAAGAATGTGTTGCATATCGCCGAACTTCCCTCCTATGGTCGCACAGTTGAAGTAAACTGATCGACGAGTAGCGCGTCAAAACACATCAAAAAAATCGCTGAGAAATAGGTAACTTCGTGGTCTCTTCGCGGGAAATTGAGCCACTCGAAAAATGGCACATACATGGCTACTGGGGTAAAAAACAGTGTAGATTTCGAATATCACATTGGTTTTCAAAAAAAAAAAATTAAAATTGAGGTTTTGGCCAGGTTTTTCGGTCAAATACCACAGTGTGCGGCGGTTAGACGTTGACAGACTGTATCGTGTCTCAAATCAGAAACGGACGCTTGCTATCGTGGATAATTGTACAATTCTGTCGTGCTAAGGAAAAACGCTGTATGAACATTCGAGAGTTGCCAAATTTACCTCCATAAAACGTCCGTTTTTGCGGAATGTCATGCATATTTTGCCTTAAAATTTCCTGATGTTTTAGATTAAATTGTCAACAAAATTGCCTGAACAATGGGAGGAATATTCTTCAAAAATTTTCTCGTAAATTTTTGTTTTATTGAAGGCAATATGACAACGCCTGAAGGCTCATACGGCGTTCTTCCTCAAGACGGCAGAATTATAGCAAATTTTTAGGAGAATATTAACCATAATTATCTAAGAATTCAAGACACCTTGTGAAGAGAGATTGATAATGCTATACCCGCTAACTTAAAGAACGCGCGATTTGGAGGGTACGTTCTAAAAAACACAATCGCGAAGGTACGGAATCCGGCCTGGCGAGGCGAAGGAAAACACTTGGACACCGCGGAGCAAACGGCGATCATGAAGGGGCAACAAAACGAAGTAAGTTTCGCGATTCACTTAGCCGCAACCCGTCCCGGGAGCCCGCGAAAGCTCGAGCGGAAAATCACCCCTAAACCGTATGGTAATGCGCGGGCTGGGATTGGCCGAGGGAGCGCGAAGCCGGGCGCCGATTGGTCGGATGGCCGAGGGGTTGATTGCGGGGCGGGGCCCGGGAGCACCCCTCCCCGGCCGCGGATCGTTTTCGTGTACGTGTTTATAGAGCCTCATTCGCTCTCTGTTTAATTCCCGTCTCGCGGTATGCAGATTGTTTGTCGTTAAGCAATGCGGGTGGCCGCGGGCGCCAGGCGCCGGCCGGAGTTTATTACATCAGAGCGAGCGCACTCGGCGCGTCTCTACCCTGCCGCGCCGTCTGCCGAGCCGCAACCTCTTGTGGGCGCGGTTCTGCTCGCTACCACCGTTGTCAGAGTTTTCTCGAAGATTCCCTGCGCGGGAAAAGAAAATCACTCAGAAAAACAAAAATAGTAACAATAGAGAATTTGCAGGTGTCTGAAATTTGATGAATTTCGTGTTTAAGTGGAGACAGCTGAGTGAACTGAACAGAAGGATACACCTCACTGGAAAAAAAACCACATTGGATCCACATTGGAAAAAAAAGAATCTTAAATTTGCCGCCAAGAAGTATTTCTTCTTAAATCAAGAATTTTTCTGGTTAATAAAAGCTACTTTTTTGCTTAACCCAAGCATTATTTTTCTAGAATCGAGAAAAAGTCAGCTTAAAGCAAGATAAAGAAAATTCTTGGCGGCAAATTCAAGAATTATCATGCTTGATCCAAGCTACTTTTTCTTCAGTGTATAGTTCAGACTCTTAAAAACATCGACAAGAAAAAATACTCTTGATTCAATCACATTTAAGCTTAAATCAAGAAGCAAGCCTCTTAATTTGAGCGGATTTCCTTTTGATTTAAGCTTGAATCTGATTGAATCAAGAGTCCTTTTTCTTGTCAATGTTTTCAAGAGCCTGGACTCTAGATCCAATGTGTTTTTTTTTTTTTTTTTTTTTTCCAGTGTGAGTGAACTGAACAGGAGGATACTTTTATTTCATAAATTGAACAATAATTGGAGAAGATATGAAAAAATGATCTAGTATACTAAAATACGTGTCCTAAAACCCTCCCTGTTCAGTTCACTCAGTTGTATCCACTTAAACACGAAATTCATCAAATTTCAGACACCTGCGAATTCTCTATTGCTACACCATCATTGTTTTTCTGAGTGATTTTCTTTTCCCACGCAGGGAACCTTCGAGAAAACTTTGTTATATGAGTGGTGCTCTATACATGAGCTCCTTGTAGTAGGAGGAATATTAAAAAAAAAAGATGGTACTTTTATCACCAAGTTGGTAATTTTACGACCACGTCGGTATAAAGTTATCACCTAATGCTAAACATGTCGCTGTTACTGCTAACCGCTACGACTAACTGAAATTTCATATAGAACACCAAATTCCACCAGTATAGGAATTTTGACCACAGTTTTTTCTCAGTAAATATATGAGGGGTAATGAACTCCCAGACAAGGTGAGAATGAGATATATAGAGGACATTCTATCTCATTCGGCAATGACTGGTGAATTTAAGGTAATTCGTCAAACTCTCTGACGTGGTCGAACCGGCATGCGATATATCGCATCAAATAGGTCCAAAATCTCTGCAGAGATGCATAATTCACGCAGTTCAATGCATTTATCGATTTCTGAATCGAATGCGATGTTTTTTTTGAGACAGGATTTAGCTTTAATTTCTTTGAATTTTGCCAATCTTTTTGTTTAAAATGATTCTTTAGACTCACGCGCAGGCGCTATTGTCCTCTATTTGGCTAAGAATTTAAAATCTGCCGAGTTTTTTTACTTAATCAATGCGATATATATCGCACGTCAGAGAGCTTGACGAATCGCTCTAAATAAATGAAAGCGTTGCTGACTCTCAATGTCGCGTGATGCAACAGAGCCAGTCACTATTCCTGAAGAAGATCTGCTGAATGATGTTCTTCCCAGCAATGACAGAAATAAATCGATGAAATATGCAGTGTAAGTAGAATTGACTGATACCAAATGCGCTAAATGAGTGGGTCCTTATTTGCTCGGATGCAGTTATTTCGATGCCAAGGATCAGTTTTCTTTTAATAGTCTTAGAAAAGTAAGCAATGCTCTGAGCCGTGAAGAAGTGGTTCGCCTTCATTTGATCGTATAGGCAAAACGAATCCTACGTGTCGCAATAGTTGCATCCTTAAAGATTCGCTCTTGTCGCTTGCAACGGTTTGGGTGACTGTAAATGAGCTCCCTTATTATGATATTTATTGCAATCAGGCACTCTAAGGATGTAAGATTGACTCCAGCTATTCAATTTGGTCCGGGATTTTTCCTGAAGCTTGCGTTTGGGTAGAATGAAAATCAGTGAAATTTTAAGTAAAAAAAGCGCATGAGTTTTCTCATAAAAACACAATTGACGAGTGAGAATTTCGGAGTTGTCGAAATAATTTTAAGCTCTGCTGTCTGCAAAAATCCGAGTAGTAATACATACTATATAAAAGCGAAACGGAACAGTGAGGGGTGCGTCTTGATTATTGCTGAAGATGAGTTACCTATATGCTTGAAACCTGTCCAAAGTAAACAATTCTTTTGAAAATAATTTTAATGAGCATGTGAGTCGTAAATTAGTTAACTAGAAAAATACGGAACGTATTTTCCGTATGCGGCAAATATGTAACGTATTTTTCCATTTTTCATTTGATTTGAGTCTTGACTAAATACGGATTACCTGAGTCTTTTGTGTTTTCCGGTAATAAAGCAAAAAAGAAAACAAATGTGCAACATATCAGTTGAGATTTCTCAAAGTTATTCGCGAGTGAATATTTGGTGATAATGGTGGGGTTTTTTCTATCCTCTGCTCGGAGTAACTTTCTGTGTTTTATTGAGATATTAAAAAGTAAGGACAAAGATCGACTTCGCTCAAAGTTAGAGACCCTGAGAGGAGCGTAAAACGACAAAGAGAGATAATGGAAAACGCAGTCGTAACAACTCAAAGAGTTGGTAAGTGAGCTCTCGGAAAAATCCTTTTTGCGTCCAAGTAATCGTGAGTCAAATGTTGCGGCTTCCGCGGAAGAGGCGGAGAGGGGGGTCGAATTTGATGAGGTTGGAGGGGCGGAGGGGCGTGGAAAACTGAGGAGACGTCGTGAAGTTTAAATGACGTCATTAAAATAGCGCCGTGGGGAGCCTGCTTTTGCGGGGGAGCTAATATCAACCGATTTATTCGAACGGAAAACCTCGGGGTACTCTTACTTTTTCACCATGAGATGGCATGTTGACGGATTGCTGTGTAAATTTGACTTCATTTATTCATGTTTATTTTTCCATTCCACATTTTAACTTTTTCTAAGTTTAATTTTTTCAGGTAAAGCTCGGTTTAAGTTCCTCAGTCTATGAGGAGACATGCATGAAAAAAAAAAAAAAAATGGCATGTATTAGCATAAACAAGTGTTTTGAGTTCCCACATTGTCTTTTTTCCCGTCCAATTTCAAAGATTTGTGTGCCTTTCCCGTTAGTAATAACTGTCAGAGGAGCCTATCTTCTCCATAATATTTGGGGAAATCTGTGATCCGGGTTTTTCAATCCTACGTAGTATAAGATTACGCACCATCTCTTTTTAAAAATGTAAAATTTCTGTCAAAATAATTTCTTTCAAAAAATCTTATAGGTGGACCCCCTTGAGTTGTGTAGTCAGCTTGCTATCGTAAAATTTTTGGAATGTTATCCAGCGATCGGATTTTTAGGGATGCAGAACGTCCTCTGGTATGGGGCCGCTTGATGGTCAGTAGTGTACAAAAATATTTTCTACCGTCGTTTACTGATAACCCCTAGAGGATATTTTACATTTGGACAGGGAATTACGGTGAGGATTTATTTCATGTACATATTTGTTTTTTCCATCTTATTTTTATTTTACTTTTCAAGAATCGCTGGTTTGAAATTAAATAAATATTAAATCCATAGTAAGACAAAATAGAATATAAACGAATGATTGCAGCGCATTTTTAAAGCTTCGCCAGTTATAATCCATGGCAAGTAAGACTTTCAGAGTGAGACAGATGATCCACCATCTGACTTCTTGAACTTCTATTTTTTTTCTCAGTTTCTCTCAATATAATTCGTTGATTTTAAAAGTGCACCATCCTCGAAAAATTGCTCCGGTCATATGTCTCCGGACTCGGTGGACTTCGGTTTTCTGTTGTGAGAGATCTGAACGATGAATGCTAAAACTGGCTTATTTTCACGTGTGTAAGTTGAGATTAAGCATTAGAAATATTGTATCTCGTGGAATTGCAGAGGAACACACGCAATTTCCGGGGTTTTGTGTGACCCTTGAACCGAGTGCTTTTTTTTTTGGTTTTGCACTACTGCAAGTGCGAGAGACGTCATCGGACGCGGTTTTTCCGGACAGATGTTTACGCATTCGTGACGTCTCAGGGCCGCACAGTGGATCGAGCCGATTGGAGAGGTCGGACAAAATTTGGAAACTTTAAAAGCTTATAACTCTGTTTATACGAAACTTTGAGGTTCTGAAAGTGGTTCCATTGGTTTAGAGTACATGTATAGGGAGAGTATGGACAGATCTGAAACTCCGAAAGTCCATCAGGCCTTCACCGATGCCTCCGCGAATTAAGTTAGGGCCCAAAAGGGCAGCCAACATATGAATTTCAAATATCCAGAGCTATTTACAAATACAATTGTTACGAGCCGTCGTTTAGAAAGCATGTATTTGCCTTACTTTTTGCATAAATTTACTTATTTTTGCGAAAGAACGCTCATTTATGTACATTCTTAGCCATCTTGGTTAGAATTGAAATCTGTAGGCTGGCAGTGATTTTTGTGCGTTAGATAAGTTGCTCAGAAGGGTGGCTGCACTTTTAGGCCCTAAGCCCTCCATGAACCGATCTGTCCATACTCTCCCTATACAGGTACTCTACATTGGTTTCCAAGTGAAATTTTCTATCAATAGCACCCCTTAAAGTTAAAATTGTGATGAGATAAACGTAAAATTTCACAATTTTTGTTAAAAAAATTATGTCCGACTTCTTCCATTGACTCGATCCACTGTGGGCCGGAGCTAAGTTCAGCCGGCTTCAGCTTTGGCTCTGGGCAGTCGGAATTTCCCCGGAAATTGCGTGTGTTCCATCGTAAAATTCTGAGAAGAAAACGTGTATTGCAGCGGGGAAACTCCGACCTTATTTGGTGGTCCATCCTTCGTCTGATCTACGGGTTCATTACAGGCCTCCCGTTTTCCGAATACGTGTGGATAAGTTACGATTCCGGAATTGAAAGATTTCGGCCTTTCCGAACATTCTGCCGAAAAATATCCGGACTTTCTTGATTTTTCATTTATTTTCGGCGGGAAAGTACAATCATTAGTATTTTAATGGTTCAGTATAATCTGGTTGAGGACTTTCTTAGGGGCCGTTCCTTAGTTACGTAACGCACTTTTTTGACATTTTTTACCCTCACCCGCCCTGTAACACTTTGTGACGTAGGTATGTATCCTTTACCGCGTAAAAACAAAAATAGCGTAACGCACTCCTCAACCCCCCTCTCCTAGAGCGTTTTGTAACTTAGGGACGGTTCCTTAGGTCATAACAGTCATTACAGACATTTAGGTCTATACTGCTATCGAAACTGCACACAAATGCGATATTGTTCCTCTAAGAAAAACCACGCCTCTGTTACGTTAAATTTGTTGGTCAAAATTGATAAGTGAATTTTTTAGTCTCCTGGCAACAGAATTGCGATCTCAAAATTCGAGCGAAATAACGAGTAGCTGTAAAAAAAGAACCCATCTATGCGATAAATCCCATGCTGTTCTGACACAAAATATGGCGTCCATTGAATCACCTTAACGAGATTTTTACATTTTCGCTCCGGAAGTTTCCGGATTTTTCTTTTTCAAAAATCGGACATTTTTTCAGACAATCTCGGAAATTTTCCCAGAAGATCCGGAAATTTTCCTAGGAGATCCGGACATTTGTCCAGAAGATCCGGAAGTTTTCCCAATAGATCCGGAAATTTTCCCAGAAGATCCGCAGGAATTTTCCCGAATAATCGAGTTTGACTTGCGGGAAGCCTGGTTTATGAGTCGCTTTAGACGCGATTTAGATTCCCAAGATCTTGAGCGCGGTGTCTGTTGAGAGCGCTAATGAGGAGACGTCCGCCATTTTGAGAGAGGCGCCCGGGGCCCGGGGGTGGAAAGCGCGGCCGCGGGAGACCACCCTCCGCGCGCTGCGGCTGCGGCGCTTCAAGTGGCCGCGCAGAGGGTTGAAGGCGCGGGCGCCGAGACCGGCGAGAGAAGTTATTCAGTTTATCCCTCACCCTTGGGCCCCGAGCAGCGAGGGGCAGCAATCCAGGAGTCATGAATAACAAAAACATGCATTAATATGCCTTTTCCGGGACACGAGAGCGAGTTGTTTTCAATTACGCCGCAATTAGCTCACCCCTTCCACCACGCTCATCCCTTACTCGCGACTTGTTTCAATTGTTGCCGTTCCGGGCTTGGAGAGAGCGTTCAGGATACTGCCGTCCTAGGGAAGAACGCCGTATGAACTTTTGAAAGTTGCCGAATTTCCCTGGATAAAATGTATATTTTAGAGGAAAGTTTTGCATATTTTTTGTTGGAATTTTCGGCACTTTAAGATGAAATTGCAAACTGAATTGCTTAAAAATTAGAAGGAGAATACTCAAAATTTTCCTGGTAAAGCAGCTTTTTGTTAAAGGAAATTACTCCGACTATGTTTTTCAATTGTTGCCGTTCCGGCTGGAGAGAGGTTCAGATACTGCCGTCCTAGGAAGAACCCGTATGAACTTTTGAAAGTTGCCGAATTTCCCTGGGTAAAATGTATATTTTAGAGGAAAGTTTTGTATATTTTTTGTTGGAATTTTCGGCAATTTAAGATGAAATTGCAAATTGAATTGTCTTAAAAATTAGAGGGAAAATATTCAAAATTTTCCTGGTAAAGCAGCTTTTTGTTAAAGGAAATTAGCTCACCCCTTCCACCACACTCATCCCTTACTCGCGACTTGTTTCAATTGTTGCCGTTCCGGGCTTGGAGAGAGCGTTCAAGATACTGCTAGGAAAGAACGCCGTATGAACTTTAGAAAGTTGCAAAAATCCCCTGGATAAAATGTATATTTTAGAGGAAAGTTTTGCATATTTTTTGTTGACATTTTCGGCAATTTAAGATGGAATTGCGAACTGAATTGTCTTAAAAATTGGAAGGAAAATATTCAAAATTTTCCTGGTAAAGCAGCTTTTTGTTGAAGGAAATATGGCAGCGTCTAAGGGATCATACGGTGTTCTTCCTTCGCATGGCAGGATAGGTTTGCATTATATCCTTTGATACTTGCGAAAAATGGAGACCCCCCTTTCAGCATAGCTGCAATTTTTTAAAAGTGGCCAGGCCCCCCGTTTTCCAGGCAGGGCTGCGTCTTCCCAGTAGATTCGAGGGTGCTGTTTCGAGGGTCCCCGCATTGGAAAATGTTCGAAAATTGCGACCGCTCGTCAGTTAACTATTTGAAGAGAAATCAAAAGTTTGATTTTGGCTATCATTTGTGCAAAATGCAGTTTTTCTAAGGTTTAAGCCATGGATTTGTTTGTAAGGATTTTCCCATATGAGCGAGTAGCTCATTTGGACTCATGTTGCAATTTGGAACTATACATTCTGGCTCTTCTGGAAAAACACTTATGTGCATAGGGAAACTAATGGCGCATACGTCGGTTTTAAACCGGGCTAGAATTTATAGTTCCAAATAGCAAAATGTAGTCCATTTAAGCATAGTTGGGTGGGGGCAAAGAAATGTGGCCTGTTGCATTGTCTATTGTTAAAAGCGAAATGTAGCAAACTTAATTTTAAACGAATCTGAGCTTTTAGCCAATTTTCTCATTAATAATATGTGAATTCAGGTCATGCTTAGAAAAAAAAAAAAAAAAAAACAGTTTAACTACCTGCTTGCACATTGTTTCTTTTTAAGCATGGCCTGAGTTCACATATTATTAAAGAGAAAATCGGCAAAAAGATATCTTTCTTTCATTATGAGTAGCCGAAAACCCAATCATTTTGTCAATTCTAAACTTTACCAAAAGCGTTCGAAAAATTATCAGACTTATTTATCCGTTTTCCTGCGGTGTTCAGCAATAAAACAAGGAAACATACCGGTTCTAAGGCTGTTCTCTGTTGTGCAGATCGTCTATAGTGTGAGAAGCTTTGCATGGGCATGGAAAATTATGCATTAAAGAGCACAGGAGGAATCCCCCCCCCCCCTCTTCGAGACCCGCATAATTTTGTTTCCACTTCAGGTTTTTGTCACGCAATTTTAACACGAGTTGAGTGCCATCTCTGAGATTTTAAAATAAAATTGCCCTTTTTGTCTGCTCCTTTTTTTCACTAAAATCCTTTTACGGTATGATTAATAATTGTTTTAGCATGAAAAGTTCATTCTGATTAAAGACAGCTTTAAAAAGTACGATCCTCTGCAGTCTAGTGGAAATTTCCATGAACTCGATCTCGTTTTCGTTAAATCCTGTTGCCAGTTGGATCAGGCCTCTCTCTTTGCATGATTACAACACATGAGTCAGACTTTTTCAGTCTACTGTGCGTGTGCGAATGATAAATTTTCGGTTAAGTTGTGCTGGCGAAGCTATTTTTGACATGAATCCGAGAATTCCACTACGTTTGTAATTATTTTCTCGGTGCCGTCAATCATCAAATAATATTCTTGCGTCAGAAAATGGGACGCATAACTTGTGTTTCTTGCCTCCTTCTCCTCCTATTTATTATCAAACAAATAATAGCGGTAAGTACTTATTATACGATAATAGAGTATTATTTTGTTAATTTCTTGTTCTTCCACGCCTCTAGCGTATTATGAAGGATAGGTGCAGCAAGGCTCAGTGCAGTCGGGGAAAATATACTTAACAAAATATTTTTACTAGCACCTTAGTATTTACGGATTCCTTTATGCTTAAAATGGATTTTGCTTTGTTTGCATTTTTTAAGTTACATACGTATACGTGAACTCAGTGATACAAGTGCGGCTTCCGGCGAGAGTAAAAATTATACTGTGAAAAAGCTTGATTCATATTTCTTTCCCCCCTACCTATGACTCAACCCCTCTTAGATCTGTTACGTAATTTATGACTGGCGCTCAAAAAAATGTTCATCAACCCAAAAGATTGTTGCAGTGAACCGCATTTCGGGAATTTCACTAAAGTTATAAAAGAAATCACTTATGACAACTTCTCGAGAATTACAGAAATACCCTACGGAGTTTGACTGAGCACTTATCCTTTATCCCACTCACATTTTCAGATAGATCCCAACATTGAAGAAAAGAAACAGATAATACAGGACATCGAGAGAAATGATCTGTGCAAGTGCATTCAAATATCGCAGGTGTTCGGCGATATGCAGCCAAAACGCCGTGCATTGAATGACTGCAAAGAAGCGCTTTCCGCCTTTAAGGCCTTGCCGGACACCTGGCAATTAGCAGTGAGTTTCAAACTACCTTCATTAATAAGCTACGAGGTGACGTTTTTTGTAAAAACAGCTGTGTGTTTTAAACATTCAGCAACAACTAAAGCTCTGCTAATTATTTTTTTTATTTTTTTGGGGGGGGGGGGAGGGCTTTTCTTTTATAACTAAAACTGAGGAAATAACATATACACAAATAAAATGAACAAGTCTGCATACACTGAAAAAAAAAGTCTCGGTGTATTTACTAAGAAAAGGGTAAAATTACTAAGAATTCAGGGTTCTATTTGATCCCAGTTTTTTCTTGGTAAAATTACCATTTATTGAATAGGTAATTTTACCGAGAAATCTCGCTAAAATTATTGAACTTTCTCAGTAATTTTACTGGACCTTGGTAAAAACGCCAATATTTTTTATCGACTGTGGTAGAACTACCGAGATAAAATGGCAAAGTTACCGGGAATTGATTACGAATAAAAGTGGTATTCTTACCTGAAAAAAATAGTAAAAATATCGGTTTTTAGGTAAGCTTACTAGTCTGTCTTGGTAAAATTACCAATAATTGGTAAAAAAAGTGAGATGGTAAAGGTACCAACGGACCTTGGTAAAAACGCCGAGAATTTTTTGTCAGTGTAGATGGTGAATAGATCCGAGACTCACTGGGTTAGATTTATTGAAGCGTTCACACTGATACGAATCTCTAGATAAATATCTTATTATGACGCAGGATCTACGAGTCCATGGTTTTCAGGGACTCCAAGTCTAAATCCTCTTGGTTCAGACTTCATACTCTTCAACAATACTTACTCCTCGTTCCATGAGAAATTAGTCACTCATAAATCAAACAAAAGACATATAACATCATACCTATGACAATCAATACTCTCTGATGTACCTAGGTGTGTCCCGAGCCAGGAGACAAGAGTGTCGTCACGATCCTAAAAAAAGTCATTTCAGCCAATGGGTCTGCACCTTCATATGCGACCTCACCCCAGAGGAGAAAACCAGGTTCTACTTCAGGACGCTGCAGCCACCCCTGACTTGGAGGAAAACCTTACGAGATATCTTAAACGGGATTGCCCGACACCAAGAACTCATCGAATGGATGGAGCGGCGAAATAACCGATTTCCAGAGATTTCGGAGGCTAACCTACCGGTTAATTAACCCTCTCATTACTTTTTCACCGATTCATCTACCGCAGAAAACGTACTTCCGATAAACGGAAAACGATTATAACATAAATGAGGATAGAGCGTTTTTGTAACGTGTTTTGCATAATTTGAAAATTGTAGGCCCACACTATAAGTGGAACATGATTTCTATGGAAAAGCGGGTTTTTTGGCCCAGCTCTTTTCAATTTCATCATGAGAAAGTATCTCAATATCGATACTTAGCTTATGGACTAAGAGTGGTGCACGTAGTATCCAAATAAAAAATTTTGTGAGGTTGGAGTTTTCCTGGTCACTTTCAACTTTAAATCTGACTTTCAAGATCTGAATTTTTGCTACATAATACTCGCAGTTACGCATAATCGAACATTAATTGGACCGCATTTTCCAATTTGGAGCCATAAATTCTAACTGATCTGAAAAAAACACTTATGTGCATAGGGAAACTAATGGCACATACTTTGTTTTTAAACCAGGTCGAAATTTATAGTTCTTAATCGCAAAATGTAGTCCAATTCACGATCTCCGAGGAATTTAAAGTATACCCTGAGATTTCCATTCCCAAGCAAACATTTCTTTAGAACATTTGCGCAAAAAGTAGTGGAAGATCATCAATATTTTTTAAATAAGGCAAAGGACAATAGAGCAAAGGAAAAGACGCGCGTTGATGACGGCGCAGAGTTGCAACTATTCGTGCTTGATGGATGTCCGTGTTGCATGTGAAAAATTGAAGGCGCGATGCCTAGTGTGCGCGGAGCGAATCTCCCCATCTCGCGCGATTGCGTCGATCTTTGCGATACACTATTCATAGAATGCTCTCTATAAGTATTTAAATATTTTCGAATATTGTCAAAATATTCACAGAAAATTCTGTACTATCTCTAAAGCTTTCTGGAAACATGAAACATTGACAGAACAATACTACGATACGATCTTAATGCAATCCGATTTTCCCATAGGATCTGATCATCCTCGAAAAGCTGTACATGAGCTAAATGTTGCCGCTCAGAACATTTAAACTGACGCATGTTCTTTTCCTAAAAAAAATTGAGAACATAGTTACCTGCATTTACCTTAAATTAGGATTTATCGCATCGCTTGAAGATTGAAAATCTTTAAAAGGCTATTTAGGGATCGTTTCAACCCTCTGAAATTCCCTTGCCGTCAATAATTTTTTCATTATATTAGGGTAGTTTGTAGTGCGTAAATTGTTGTAGTAATGAATATTCCTTAGAAAGTCTGAATTTTAAAATAAAATCAGTCTTCGATTGAATTTTCATCAATGTCTTCACTTCTTAAGTTTATCATCCTTTTACCAACGGAAACATTTCAGGCATACAGTTTGCTCTTTTTTTACTTCTTTCCATCCTTTCTCCCTTCGTGCAGCTGCCTGGGATTTAAAGAACAGAAAGGCACGCTTTAATGCACAAAAACAGCGGACGACCTCCTGTAGTGACCTGGCACATTTCAGTCACACCGTCGTAATGAGATCTCGGCTCTAGATTTCAACTCATTATGTCGCTCTGGTAGCTCAGCGTTAGAAAATGAGATAGAGAGATTATGAAGAGGGTTTTCAGCAGCACTCATCTTTCCGTACCCATTTTTTGTCTGAAACATGCAAAAGACGTTCAATTGAATACATTCTCCTGGGTTTGCAATATTTTTTTAAATTTATGGAATTATTGTTGAAATTCAGTAGCTTGGACCACATAAAGTGATCTGATGCAAGTTAGCCGTTTCCTTTCCCATACAAAAAAATCACGAAAGATTACAATGCAATCGTAATTTATGTACATGAAACATTTGTACGTACGTACATGATATGTACATTTTGTAGTACATTAAAAGCTTAAACCTTGAATCTTGAAAAGAAGTTAAGGATTTTCATAAAATGTATTTTCTTGAATAGTTCATAAACTTTCTTAATAAATTCCTCCTCTTATTGTGTCAATGTTTAGTGATGGCCAAAGTGCGAAACCACGTATCTTCGTTTGCCACGTTGCAGACTCCCTGTCAAACTTTTTTTTCTTCCTAACATTGGTCAAATGGTAATAATCGTAATAATTTCTTGATTTCCTTGACTTTTCTACTCAGTTATCAAAATATTCTGTTAGAATTTCAGGCCATAAAGTTGGTCCATTTCTCTCTGAAAAAATAAAAAAGGAGAGAAAATTTTCAGGCACCGCAATTAAAGGTATACATGGTTTCGTACTTCGGCTATAGCTTTCTCAAACGACCCTTTTCTCCTGTGTACTGACAATGAGTACCCCACAATGTTTCTGTATTTTCTGCCGTTCTTTTAGAAGCCTCTTTCTACCGAAAGGAGATTTTGTATTAATGTGTAAAACCTGTGACAAATAACAAAACAAAAACAAAAAAAAAAAAAATACAAAAAACAAAACAAAACTTTGGCTATCGATGTGTACCTGACCAGTGACCAGGGTCGTTCCTTGAGTTGTCATTTAATACAAGTTTCACTATGTCATATTCATATAATATACACCTGTTCTTTTTAATTCACCACATACTTAGGTACACAAGAATTCATCCTACCCGCAGTGCGCAGTGTGCTGTGCTGATGATGGTGGGTAAATGAATTAAACTTGAAGGACCCCAGCAAACCCTCGCTATTAAAAGGGATCTTCGCATCGTAATATATTTCTAAACACGGGCCGGAGTTTTCCTTTTATTTAATTTTTCCTCTCCTATTTCTCGCGATTACAAAACGGAGCACAAGCCCTGTCATAAGTCGAGTGCATCCGTGAATGGGAGGGAAGGCGTCTCATTATGGACGTGAATATGAGGCTCTGAAATTGTGAGCCATGCCCCCTCTTCTGGAGGACTCGTGGACGGAGCTCCTTGAAATGGCTGCCTTTTAATTGCAAAAAGAGAGCATCTCTGCGGAGGGTTGAGGTTAGGTGCAGGTCAGGATTCTTCGCCTCTTAAGGATTGTGTGCGGCCGCATTTAAGCAGGCAGTTATAGATTTATGCAGTGGCGTGGCGTGAATTGCGATATATCGATTGTTATGTCATTTAAATCTATGGTAAAGAATCGATTATTTAGGTGTTCGCTGCGAACACCCTGTTTATCGATCCTTTTCCATGGGTTTAAATGGCATAACAATCGATATATCGCAATTCACGCCACGCCACTGGATTTTTGCTCGCAGTTCCGCGTGCATCCGTTATTGAACTCACATGATACTGGTTGTCTACTACACTGGAAAAAAATCGCTCCAGACTCTTAAAAACATTCACTGAAAAAAATGGTATGCTGTTTTAGAACCTAGGATGTCAAAAAAGTGTCTGGTGATCCTGAGATGCTACCTTAATTTCCCACGCAGTTGAATTTGCATTCATAGGATGTTAAGTTAACTGCGAGGGCAGTAAAGGCAGCATCTTGGGATCACCAGACACATTTTTGACATCCTAGGTGCTAAAACAGCATATTATTTTTTTCAGTGTTGACAAGAAAAAATACTCTTGTTTCAATCGGATTTTTGCATGAATCGAAAGGAAATCCGCTTAAATCAAGAGGCTTGGCTCTTCGATCCGAGGAAAAATCCGATTGAATCGAAAGTATTTTTTCTTGTCAATGTTATTGAGTCTGGACTCTAGATCCAAGCGACTTTTTTCAGTAATGCGTCATCAAAAATGCAAAAAAAAAAAAAAATTGACCTTCGAAATATTCTGCCGTGCAATGCAATAACGCCGTAAACGCCATTTTACATTTTTTGGAAACAATGTGTTATAGCAGAAAAACTTGTGTGCCTTGGAACAATATTTTTACAGAATTCTCTTGCAAATACTATCAAGAACTTGACCTGCAAATTTGAGGTGCATGGGTGAAGCATTTTGTATTTTATAAAGTGTTAAGTTCCAAAAAACGGGGGGAATCTTGATGGATTGACGGCGTTCTTGCTTAGCACGGCAGTAGTATGGTTAAAAACAATTATATATTCAACTATTATTAAAAACAAATTATATATTATAGACTATCTAAATTTTGCAGTACGATGAGAGCCAATTTAGGCTCAATTTAAAAGCAACATACCGATGACCAAAGTCCGAGACCACATCTCTTTTGGGATGTTTCAGAATTTTCGCTCCTATTCTTTTTTGCGAAGCCGATATCGAACGACAAGCCATTTGTATCGTTCGAAATCCATGCAAAATATTTTGCCAACAATGAAGGAACATTGTCAAGATTCTCAATAATTAGTTGAGTAGTTTTCGAGAGAAAAAATAAACTATGACGGGAAGTCTGCTATACGCCGTAAAAAGAACTGCGTAGTTTTGCACGTTTGCTTTCAATATGTGTCATTTGGTTTCCTGAGCAGATTCGTGCAGCTATGAATGAGCCAGAAATAGTAATTTCTTGGGGAAAATGTGTGGTTCAATCAATAAATAATATATTCTTAGCTGATTCTGTTGGGAAACCATGAATCAATGGGCCAGTTGCACTGGCCGCAGACTCGGGTTTTGCTGCTTTATTCTTGCAAATCGACTAAAAATGATAAGATCTGTACAAACAGCAACTTTCTACGTTGAATAATAACCGAGATATCGCGCCTTCAAAAACTCGATTTATGACGTCATCCACGTCAGTAGGACATTCCATGCTATGAACTTCCGTGGTGGACGACGTCAAAAACCCGACTCATCAAAGGACGATATCTCGGTTAATATCCAACGTAGTAAGTTAGGGACAGGCATCGTAGCACAGACCTTCTTATTTTTAGCTAATCTATAAGAATCGAGTATCAAAACACGATTCTGTCACCAGCGCAACTGGCCCATTGAGTGAAACTGAAAAAAAAAAAAAAAAAAAAAAAAAAAAAAATTAGCTGCGAGCGTAGTTTTACTAAGTTAGTAGTTCACTAAGTCGCGCGTAGTTAGACTGAGTCGTTTTTCAATAAAAACTTAGGGTCTCACAAAGGTACTTCCTCAAAGAAATACCTAATAAATCATTATACTTAATAATAAGTTAATACTAATTAAACCGATATCTCGTATTGCTCCAATGACTGCAGGAAATTCGGATCTTAATCTCCGTGAGGTAACAATACACACGAATCAAACGAGATCTAGAAAGTCACGTTGCCATTATTTGAAACCTAAAATAACTGAATCGTAAGTAGCAACGTCAGTCGTGCGTGCTTAGCCGACATATCGATTTTTATGCCATATAAAACAGCTATGGAAAAGGATTGATAAACAGGGTGCTTCGCAGCGAACAGCCTATAGCTAATCGATTTCTTTACCATAGGTTAAATGACAAGACAATAGATACATCGCAATTCACGCAATCGCTACGTAGCAACGTTGCCATGAAATCTGCAATAAATGAGTCCATTACTTTGCTGGATCTTGTTGAATTGGTGGAAACAATTAAACGAGGCTGCCTATGGCGCGGAACACTATGGGTGGGGATGTCGACTTTATTGGAATCACGCGACTATCTGAGGACTCCGAGGGCTGAAAGCACGACACCCGCTGAGAGCATGCGCTGGAGCTTTTAAAGCGCTCACATTAAAATTCTTAAATCATCTGCCGTTTTTCTAAAGTGAAGAGAAGCCACCCACTGTGTTTCTCGGTGTTGTTGTTTTTCTGTCCTTTCATCGTGGAATGGGTAGGTGCGCGAACGTGATTAAGGGAACATTAGATGGAGGGGAGTAGGATGAACCGGGGACATTGGCGTGGTGGTTTGTGGTGAATCGTTTGATGCGCCATTTAAATCTATGAAAAAGGATCGATTGTCGATTAATCGATTCTCTACCATACCTTCAAATAGGATAGTTCGATCGCGATTATTTACACGAGAATAAAACTCGTGCGTGGACCCGAAGTTTAGGTCATATGGATCTCTGAAGTTTTCGATTGAGCATCTGAACACTTTAGGTCTATAGCTGTCGAGGTTCGGATCACACATCGAAACTCCAGTCTTACATCTGAAGTACTGTAGATGTGAGAACGAAGTTTTCGGATGTGAGAACCGAAGTTGTTCGGATGTGAAAACCGAAGTACTTCAGATGGAAGAACTGAAGTTCAGATGTGTGATCCGACCTCGACAGCTAGACCTAAAGTGTTCAGATGCTCATCGAAAACTTCAGAGATCTATATGACCTAAATTAGGGTCCCACGCACGAAGTTCTTTTCTCCGTGTAAGACTAGTCCGACTTTGAGAGAGATTGTGCCATTTAATTTATGCATCGACGTTTCGCTAGTGTGCGTATTTGAAGATGAGAAAAGTAGCACGCTGTGACGCAAAATTTGAAATAAAGTTGCAGATCGATGGTGAAATTGCAGAAAAGTGTATCTCGGCTTGCGGCGTTGCAGACTTCCTGTCATATTTGACTTTCTGATTAGAAAACTGACCAACGTCATTCTTGACTTCGGCGATTTTTTTTCTCTAGGTGAAGAATATTCTGTAAAAATTTCAAGGCATGCAATGTTTTTTTCGGCCTCCCTAGAAAAATTGAAGCAGAAATGCAGATTTTTACAGACCGCAAATGATAAATATACGCGTTATTGCAGTTTTAACTACAAAATTGCGATAAAATTGGATTTTTTTTCTCTCTCTAATTCCTTGAAATTAAATCTTTTCACATATTCGGCCATTAAGTGACGATTTAAAAAACAATTAATAACTAGATTTCTTCCATGTGCAAGAAAGATACGCAATTTGCAATGCGAAGAATAAAAGCAACGTAAGTATTTCATTTCAATTTTATTGCAATAATCCCCAATGAGAGGAGCCCCTTCAATCGGTGAATGGGCAACATGCACAACAATCCAAGGCACGTACTAGTAGCAATGTTACCAAGCAGTCAAAAATTGCAACCTATGTTAATCGAGATATCGAGACACTGTGTGATGAAAAATAAAGGGGATGCTGAATCGGGGTTTTCCAGAACTTCCTCCAGCGTAAATTGTATAGTTTTATATTCTTTCCAAAAGCCCCTCCCCCTTCATTACTGGCAGCACAATAATCGATGAATTAAGGGTATTCAGGATGAAATATGTATGTGATTTTAGAAAAAAAAAGAAATAAAAAAGAAAAAAAAACTGTCAAAGCTGAAGAATAATCTGTAGAACTTTTTATGGGTGGTTAAAATTCCGAAAGCGCGAACAAAGATTTGCCATAAAAACATTTTCCTGCAAACTTTTGGGTGCTGCCTGACTTCACCGGGTTCTAAACTGACCGAGGGTTGACGTATGTTTTTCTAACTGCATTCTTTATAACTCTTCCACAAAAACAAATGTGTTCAGATACGCGCTCGATATTTTTTCTTAGAAGTGTTCTTGGAATTTCGACAATTGTTAAATGTATTGCTAAGTTTTAATACTGGGAATTTTAACAATTTTAAATTTTTAAGTCGAAAATTCTACTTGTTTATTTGTATTTGTATTTTTTATTTATTTTCTATTTTTTACTATGCACGGATCCAAATATGTGCTTATTTAAAATTGGATATTTGGATGTTGTAAAATTGCGAGGAATCCCCCGGACGGCAAATGCCTTGGGAGGTGATTTTCTAGTTATTGTAGCTCTGTGTATTATGGAAATCGTGGAAAAAAATAAAAATCTTGTCTATCTATTTAGAAAAGTTCTTGGGTCAAGAAAAAGCCGGGCCGCAGCCCACGTTTTAGAGGGGCAACGTTGTGATACATTTAAACAATTTTCAGCATTCATTGGAAAACTGACAATACTACGAATGCAATAAGAATGAGCGATAGTTTACTTAATCGTCGCAATGGGCGATGCTGATAAAGTTGCGATTCGAGAGGAGCAATATAAGCAACGAACAACAAGCGAATTTTATTACAACGCCTGCAATGCAACTATTCGAGCTCCACGGATGCCCGTGTTGCATAAGCATGGAAGTTAAGGCGTTTTCACTCTGCAGGCTCTCACCACTTTTAGTTGTATAATTCACAAAGGACTACGTGCAAAACGGGCCATTTGGGGCTCGGGGCGGATACCTTTGAGACTTGCCCTATTCATTCACCTAACAATGCCCCATCTTTTCCCAAAGTTTCAAGCCCCCCAAAAATTTTGGGGAGACGCGGCGGGGGGTCAAAGTTAAAAACCGGCAAAATTTTCGCGAATTTATTACTCGAAAACCAAGAAGTTTTGGAAAACGCGGTTTAAACGAGCGTATTCAGCGTGACGAGAGCTTTCAGAAAATGTATAACATCATAGGGTTTTGTCAACTTCAGCTCGAGTTATCGCCTCCGAAGCGCCGGAACGCTCAAAAAAGACCCCTTATTTTTTCACGTTTGGGCCGATTTAAAAAAAAGCCATTTTTTTATTTTGATGAAAAACTGATATGTTGTTCCTGACTCTCTGTAGCCCCTCTGGCTCTTTACCGCATGCTGGGGAAATGTTTTGGTCGCGAGTTATAAGAGCGGAAAGGAGCGAAGGTCGGGAAAATCGGCTATTTTAAACTGCGCGCGGCGACGGATCAGGAGACATGTGGCAACAATGCGAGGTCGGCAGAGGAGTGTGATTCGCCGAACTGAGTGGGAGGGGACGTTTTCCCTCCGATCAACGCCGCGCGCGCAGTTTAAAATAGCCGATTTTCCCGACCTTCGCTCCTTTCCGCTCTTATAACTCGCGACCAAAACATTTCCCCAGCATGCGGTAAAGAGCCAGAGGGGCTACAGAGAGTCAGGAACAACATATCAGTTTTTCATCAAAATAAAAAAATGGCTTTTTTTTAAATCGGCCCAAACGTGAAAAAATAAGGGGTCTTTTTTGAGCGTTCCGGCGCTTCGGAGGCGATAACTCGAGCTGAAGTTGACAAAACCCTATGATGTTATACATTTTCTGAAAGCTCTCGTCACGCTGAATACGCTCGTTTAAACCGCGTTTTCCAAAACTTCTTGGTTTTCGAGTAATAAATTCGCGAAAATTTTGCCGGTTTTTAACTTTGACCCCCCGCCGCGTCTCCCCAAAATTTTTGGGGGGCTTGAAACTTTGGGAAAAGATGGGGCATTGTTAGGTGAATGAATAGGGCAAGTCTCAAAGGTATCCGCCCCGAGCCCCAAATGGCCCGTTTTGCACGTAGTCCTTTGTGAATAAAAAAGTTCAGTCTTAGTACTCCTTAGTATATACATCCGTCCAATAAAACATACAGACTTTATTTGAATCAGTGAGAACGAAAACACACCAACGCGAAAAAATGACAGTAATCAGACACAGACAAAACTGCACGGTAGGTGAAGAAGTTAGTCTAAGAAAAAGATTTTTGGTGCCGAAAGACAAGTACTTAAGGACACTTTAAAGGTCCGAGTTGGAACAGATGCGCTAACTTCAATTATCTTCATGAAAATTGGCTGTCTCAAATGAAAATTGAGCATTTTCAAGATACCGAGTTGGTGTATTTTCGTTCTCACTGATTCATTTGAGGGCCTTGGAGGACGAAGTGCATAAGTGCAGTTTTTGAAAAAATTGACTTATTAATGTGATTTAACATTCTGATGTAAGAAAGAGTGCGAGAAATCACAAAATGCTGATTTACCCTCTTCAGCATTTACTTCTAAATCTTGAGATTGCTACAGTAACTTCTGTAGCGGTTAATACGGTATTTTTAAATTCTCGCACACTTTTTTCACATCCGAAATGTTAAATCAACTTCACTTTTGTATCGGTGTAGTCTTAATGCAAATCCTGTGAAGAATTTGCTCCCAAATTCCAAGTTTTAAGCGTGAAAAGGTCGGTTTGAACTTTCTTTCCGTCGCATAAGGATCCGTGTAATTTCGATACTTCAAACACGCATTTCTTAAATAGCAAAAATTGCAATTTTGCGCTTTGTCCTCCAAGCCTCTCATTTTCTGGTGCATGGCTGTTTCTTTATAGATGTTCTAACAAGGCAAATGACCAATGAATCACAGTTTTTTAAATGGGCATGCCTACTTGGTATTTTTGGTCGTATCGTGTCTTGGCGAATATCTCACTGACGAGAAAAAAAAAGAATTGCGATGCGGACCTACATCGACGTCGAAACTACCAGACCACGTATCTCGTTTGCGGTGTTTAGAAATCTCCGCTCACATTTTATATTCATAAAGTAGACCACATCAATATCATTCCTTAAAATTTTCACAGAGTTTTCTCCGCACGAAGAGGAAATATCACGGAAGTTTTCAAAAATGGACGTTGAGTCGTTTTCCATTTGAGGAATTAAGTATGCCAGAAAGTCTGCGGCGCACAGTGGGTCGAGTCAATATGAGAGGTCGGACAAAATTTGGAAACTTGAAAAGCTTCCAACTCCATTTATACACAATTTTGAGATTCTGAAAGTGGCTCCATTGGTTTCCTCGTGAAATTTTCTTGCAGAAACACCCCTAAAAATTGAAAATCTGACGAAATAAACATCAAAATTTGCAGTTTTAGTCAAAAATTTTAAGTTCGACCTCACTGATTGACTCGATCCACTGTGCGGCATCGCAAACCGAGATGCGGGGTTTAGTAGTTTCACCGTCGATATGAAATGGATTACATTTTGCAGTAAGGAACCACTATTTCTGACCCATTTCAGAAACAACATACACGCCACTGGTTTCCCTCTGCAGATATGTGCTTTTATGGTTGAGCCGGAGATAGTGGCTCCTTGTTGCAAAACGTAATCCAAAATGTAGCATTCTCAACAAGGATGCCTGATGCCCATTCTGCCGTGCTAGGGAAGAACGCCGTATGAACATTCGAGGGTTGCCAAATTTCCTTCGATAAAATGTTTATTTCTGAGGAAAGTTATGAACATTTTTCCTTGAAATTTTCAGGGACTCTCGGCGAAATTACAAACAAAATTATCTGAAAAATTGGAAGGAAAATATTAATGAAGTTTACCAGGAAATTCGTGTGTATCAAAGCAAATTTGGCAACGCTTGAAGGTTCATACGGCGTTTTTTCTTAGCACGGCAGCATTGACCGGCGCCCGCACTCACCACGAACATTTTTTTAGTGCTTATTAAGTGTGCTCGAAAATGTTGAATTAGCATGAACGAACGCGCACTTACAGCCGCTCAGGGTCTTCATAATTAGATCAGGCAATATGTTTCCAACCATCTATGTGAAGGGTGTCCAATGTGAAGCATTCTCCAGCGAAAGTCCACTTGATTTCGGAAGGGTCGCTCCGCGCTAGTAACAACATGTTCGATGGGGCGCGTAATTGGGTGGTGCGTACGCATTATAGCGTGTGTATCAATTCATCGCACGCTGGACGGCAAATTAAGTATGAAATAAGTTGACACTCCTTCCTTTTTTATTTTATATTTATTATTATATTATTATTTTTTTTTTAAAAAAAAAAATTCAGAAGTAACCTGAATGTTCCTACTGAGGGTGGCCTGCGACGCACAGAGGATCGAGTCAATGGGAGAGGTCGGACAAAATGTGGAAACTTCAAAAGCTTATAACTCCGTTGAATCAAAACTTTGAGATTTTGAAAGTAGTTCCATTGGTGAATGGAATGTAACGAATTGAACATCAAAATTTAGAATTTTAGTAAAAAATTTCATGTCCGACTTCTCTGATTGACTCGATCCACTGTGCAACGATGGAACTCGCGTGTGCATCTATACTTTATCCAGAGCCCGTAGCCGGACGGGCTGACTCGTAGGGCAAAAGTATACCTATTACCCATTTTGTGATGCATGTTTTAGGCCTTGTCTCCATGGGACGTTTTCATGTGATTTGTCCCAAGTTCGAATCGCAGGAATGAAAACTTCCGTCTCCACGGGACGAGGCTCATACGGTCCTTCGACAAGTTTGCGCGGGAGGGCAGAGTTAGTAAAAATCGAGTGTTTAACCGGGATTAAGATAATAATTGAACACAATTGACGATTAGACACATCATTTTATCGGAAGAAACACGAACAGTGGAGTAACCAACAAAATATCGTATTGTTCGCTTTCACTTCTTCTTCTTCTCTCGGTTGGTCCTAGGGGTACAAGAACCACACTTGGTACTGGGAAAAATATTGATTAACTCTATATTTTTCCCGACTTTGTGAGTCGGATTTTACCCTGGGACAAATTCCGTAAAACGGACCGTGGAGACAAGACCTTAATATAAAATTTACTTATAATTTTACTTTCGTATTTTGTAAATTGTTAAATGCATTTTTCTCAGGCACCTGTGAAGAACTAACCCTCTATGGCATGAAATAATTTTGGAACTCAGATTCTGGGGGGCACAATCTATCTTGCGCGTTATTGTCATAAAAAACATAAATTTCCAATTGTTTTTTTAAATTTTAAATTTTTTAGGAATCGGTTATTCAAAAAAAGAGAAAAATAATGGGAATTTGCAAACTCATACCACAGAGAAAGATTCGATTTTTAGAACCCCCCAAAAATACGTTGTTGCGAATTCGTAACGCTATGCCATAGCGGGTTAAAATGACAAGTTTTTACACTTGTTGTTACTTGGACAAGTATTCGTTGAATTTCGAGGCTAAGAATCATTATTTCATGGGAAATTATTTAAGAAATAACACTTTGATAGAAAATATAAATGTTTCTTTAATGAAAAAAGGTTCGTAACTGGTAATAAGTAAATCTCATGTAAGCAATGATATTACATCAATCAGGTACTTAGTATACTTCAAAATGGAGACAAATTAAAACTAACAGCGAGCAAATTTTTCTAACGTCTTGCAAAAAGAAACAAGTCTTGATCCACCGAAAAAGCAAAATCATATTTAAGTTCAAACCAGCAGAATTTAACAATGTGTACCATTTTGGTAACTTCTAAAATTGTGTACATTCAAAAGGATAAAAAAAGTGGCAGTATTTAATCTGAACTTTGGATCTATTGTTCACTTGGAGTAAGTTTAACACTGTCAATCATTACACGTACATTATTTTTGCATTGAGTAATAGAACCTATGTAGATCTTTGGCTGTAAAGCAGCTCCTTCCAGACCTATATTTTAAGGAAAAAAAATAAAAATAATTTAAGCTGGATACTTTTGTTATAGGATATATTTCTAACCAAGCATGTTACTCCTTAATTTAGCAGGGTATGCCATTTGTCATACATCTCCCTACTCTACCCAGAATGCATTGTTGTTCCAGAATCTTCCATCATGTGCCTGTTACAGGAAGCTGTATTCCATTCTCATTGAATAAAGTAAAGAATAATTAAATTAACAACTTAATTTCAATTATTTCACCCAAAAGGTTATGGGTCTTTAGTTTTGCATTCAAGATATTAGTGTTAGCAAGTTTCGGGTTAAAATGTGCAATTTTTCGCCAGTGTATGAAGTGGAAGTCTAACCTAAACGTAGTTCTGCCAGGACCCTTGAATTATTGCAATCAATAATCATGAATGATAACGTGAAATTTATCAATGTGCCAGTGTTCTCCGGCACTAATTTCAACAACTGGCAATTCAGGATACGCTCGATCTTGGAAAGAGAACAACTTCTCGATGTAGTGGACAACGACCCAGAAGCAGATGCTGTTGCCAAAAGTAAGAGGGATTTTGTTACTTTCTTAACAGAAATTTGTGACTTAGCTCAAGCGATTCAAAGCTCCAAAAATTCATTTTACACTTTAAATCGAAGGGGAGTGTTATAGGATATATTTCTAACCAAGCATGTTACTCCTCAATTTAGCAGGGTATGCCATTTGTCATACATCTCCCTACTCTACCCAGAATGCATTGTTGTTCCAGAATCTTCCATCATGTGCCTGTTACAGTAAGCTGTATTCCATTCTCATTGAATAAAGTAAAGAATAATTAAATTAACAACTTAATTTCAATTATTTCACCCAAAAACTTTTTGTCGATGTGGCACGTGCGTAAGCCTCCAGTGCCTCCAGGCCTCCTGTGGAAGCAAGCCCTTCGATATATGGCTATCGTGGCGTCCTAGCACCAACATACTGTCTCCTTTTTGTCTCCCATTTTACAATGTTTTCGTGGTCTCCTCAAAAGTATTAACATGGTGTCAAGGGTGCGGTAAATAATTTCGACCCCTCGACGTCAACAGTTTTATTTTGAAACCATGTTTTTAGTCTAATCGATGGTTTTTTCGCAGTCGCAGCCAGTGGCCTAAAATCGTCCACATGTAAGTCTTTATCGTGACCATTTTGTTCGTTTGATTCAATAATCCATTCAGTCTGATTCATTTTTCCTATAAGGCAGTTTTCTTTTATCTCATGTGATTCTGTATCGGCATCCTTCGTTCCTGATCTGGCTTACCTTAAATAATATCTCTGTTCTGGTATAGATAAATTTGAGTATTATTTTTATTTGTTTGAATACTATCCCCTTTTCTGTTGTTTTTATTATGGTAATCGTTTTATTACGGTATATTCAGTCTAATTCATTTTCCCTATAAAGCAGTTTTCTTTAATCTCATGTAATTCTGTATCGGCATCCTTTAGCATGCATCGTAAGCGTCAGTGTTTTGTCCTTGACCTGAGTCCTAGTCCTCACCAAATGTTTAAGTTCCAATCCTCATAAGATGGATTTTTGTCGTCTCGCTTCCGTTCGTTATTCTATTTTATCGTCTGTATCGTGACACTCAAGTCAAATATGTTTTAAATTAATCAATAGTCTCAAACTTATCAAGTGCTCGTCACAACGTCACTTAGTGCCCATGACTCCGAAAATAGATTTCAACTTATTTATGCCTTCAGCCAACCTTACCCAAGAAGACAACACCAGGAAAAATGCACCTGTAGTCAGATGCATGGGTAAACTAGCATTAAACATTTTTAAATCTTTCGATGTGAATGTGGGAACTGTCAAACACATCGACATTGTCACTAAAGTTGAAGCTCATCATTCACCCAAAGTCAATGTAACTGTTGAACGTTTAACCCTATTCAACAGAAAACAAACCCAAGTAGGATTTTTCTAAGGAAAAGTTTCAATAAAGTTTCAATTTATTGAAATGATGTTGCCATAGAATTGCAATTCTCAATCAACATTTCTCCAATTTGCCCCTATTTTCACTCCAGACAGTTGCCGCGCCTAGAATAGAGAACATAGGCAACATACAAATGCAGCAAAAATAGCTGTTCTATTGCTTTGGGAAATCTAAGCTGCTCCATAGTGGCTTTTAAATAGCCTGTATAATCTTTCTTAACTGCATATTTTTGATTTCAGAGAAAAACGTTCCATGGAAAAAGCCGTAGAAAAAGGCGGAAACCCGAGAAAAACAGGTGAACAACTTGACTCATCTATTGCAGCACCAAGCTCTCCTGCAGCAGCTCCCATTTCATCTACTGCAGCACCCAACTCAGCACCCAACTCATCTACTGCAGCACCTAACTCAGCACCTAATTCATCTACTGCGGCATCCAACCCATCTACTGCAACAGGTAAGATACAGTAGCGGCAAGCATTTATATCCAGCTCTATTTCAACATAGAAAATTTGACCGATAACAGTGGTAGGTACGCCCCATGGGTCATACTTATACCAGATTTTGCAATCAACCGAGGCGACTTTCTTTGGAGCTTAAGGGTAGATTCTGGGATTAGAGAAACTGCGAACTTACGATTCTGGGATTACGGAAGCCGTGCCCTTATTTTTGTCATAAGTTAGGGATGAATAGTTCAAAAACAGCACATGGAATCATTGAGCGCCCATTTAGACAATTGTTCAGGCTGATAAAGAGGGTAACATTTCTCAGTTTGATCGAATTCTATGGGAAGTAAGTAATTTTTCCAAAAGTGGTGTGCGTTCTTCCCGAGGTGAAAATTTCCCTACCCTTTGATTTTCTTTGAAAAAATCCAGAAGTTCAGAGAAGACCCCAATTTTCAGGTCCAACCCTCCTCCCCCCCATGTATTCCATATAGGTAGGCTTGAGGGGTTTTAGGACCCTATTAGTCAGAATCTAAGGGATAGTCCCCAGTCTCCCAAGGTCCTACGTTGTTTTAGCAGGCTAGCATGTCTCAGAGGCAGGTTCTGTTCCCCTAACTTTTGGGACCTGTATTTTGGAGAGGGAAGGGTTGATCCTGGACTTCTTGGTATCATTTAAATGACAATTTTCCATGTTTTTGGATTTTGATGAAAATATTATCAATTTTTGATGGGATCGACATGTGGCGTCCACGCCACACAGGCCACGCTCCTGAGCGTGGCTCACGAGTTGGCACGCGCCCCGCCAAGCGCCGCGCGGAGCCTTTTCCCGGAAGGTTCTCGAGCCTTCCTGCATTGTTCCACCACCGCTGCGCGCTCCCGCATCTCGGCGCCTCTGGACTCTTCTAGGATCCTTCGGACCCATATATATGCCACCGGCCCGACCGGCCAGAGCATGGACCAAATAAAAGCTTCGCTTTAGGACTCCTCACAAGTGTCCTCGGTTCTGATTCTGCTGTTGCGAGCGCTCTCCAACAGAAGTCCCCGAAACTAAAGTCCCACTTGTTAGTTTGTCTCAGGGTCTAAAGAGTTCGCTGATCTTGGGGCTGGCCATGCCGGAGCCGTTAGGAGGACAGCAGGACTTGAGACCGATTTCAAATTTCTAGGAAAGAAAGAAAATGCTAGATTTCCGATTCGCGATTTCGTGAAGACATCTTGATTTTTTGAGTGCCTTTTTCTTCTGTCGGTCTTTTTTCTCGTTTTTCACAGTTAGTTCTTCACTTCATAATGGAGATTTTAGATACTGGTTAAGATTTGTTGTGTTTCTTGTGTGAATAGTTGTATTTGGACAGTTTTTCTCTAGTGTGTAGATATCAAGAAGAAATGTCTCGTTTGCAGCCGGACTGCCGAGGAGAACATCTCTCTTTTCTCATTTCCTTCTCAGGAATTGAGGTAAGATTATCATGAATTATTATCATCTAATCGTCTAAGTTTTGCACTTTTAGTGTTGCTACTCAATGAGCATGAAGCGTGAGTACCTTATCCCTCACCATTCCCTCCCTAACATCTAATTTCTCTCTCCTCTATAAGCCTAAATCTTACACTCATCACAATGTGTATTCATCCTTTTAGTTAGGATCTTATTATTGTTGCTCAAGGAACGATTAAATTTTTAGCAATGTTCGATCTGTCAGTGAACTTAGTGCAATGATAATCTTAAAGCTTTTTCTTCACTGATTGGAGAATCCACCCGTAGAAATCCATTGCGCACCATTCTTGGACAACTTTACCTCGCATTCTTAGTTTGTTTTTTTTTTTTAGTCCATGATAAATAGTCAAGTCTGAGGGCTTACTCTGTCCAGAGAATTATGTAATTGAAGTATATTGATCTTGATATGAAGTCATTCGCTTATAACAGCTATCAATCAGCTAACAGAGAGCTATCAATTGTACATTTTGCGACCAATGAAGAGGTCTTTTTGATTATTTGTATCATTCTTATACTTCTTCCAGACAGTAAGTATATGTAAATTTAAATAGGGAATATTTTTCTCATTATAGGTTTCAAAAATGGCTTGAAGCCCTTCGTCTTCCTTCTGTGAAGAGATCAACTCAACGGGTTTGCTCTCTTCAATTCAAGGAGGAAGACTTCCTCGTTTTTTCTCCGTTCATCAAGAGACTAAATGCTGATGCCATACCAAGTGCTGACCTGTTTAACTGGACCCTGCATGAGGTATCAAGTAACTCATGTAATGAGAATGCAACCTTCGCTGTTTCTTCCAAAACTGAGCAATGATTTACCAAATATTTCTATTTTTTCCCTTTTTAACGACAATTCAATTATTCTATATAAAAAACTCTACGATTTATTGGTCTCGATTCATAATTGATGTCTTGTGATGTTTTATCCTGAAGAGAATCAGAACAAACCATAATAAATGCTAGGTCTTAGAATGTTACTTAAACAAAATAATCACTTTTACATTTTCAATTACCTGCCTTAAGAGTGCCACTATTTTTCATTTCTCAGGTTTCCAGGATCATTTTACTGCAAACATTGTGACTCAAGGGTTCCCTTGAATGAGTAACCAATCTTTTCAATGTTACCCAAGAATTCATTCATCTGTTCAATGTGAAGTGGTCTTAGAAAACTGAGAAAGAAGAAAATTACTGGTACTCATATGGCGTCCCTCCCGGGGGCGCGACCACTAATAGATTTTCAAAAAGCCCGCGCAAGATACCTCATTTTGAAAAGCCCGCGCGCCTACGGGCGGCCGAATGACTAGTTGGTTCAGTGGGACTTCTGGCAGATAGCGCTCAGATCCGTCAAGAAATCGAGGACACAAAATTACACAGGGCCTTATGGGAGTGAGGGGTCCTAAAGCGAAGCTTTTATTTGGTCCATGGCCAGAGTCAGTCTCGCATCTTTCACCTTTGCAGCTAGTATCGTAGATTATAGTGCTGTTGTTCTTTTAGTGTTCTTTTGGTGTTCGAATAAATATTCTCACACCGATCCACGCGCGTCTTATTTCCTTCGTCCCCCACACTGGTGACCCTCGACGTGATCTTGTTTCCCCCCGTTCCGTGAAATATAATGGCTACCGACGGGGACCCCCAGCCGACCAACGTCATACTCTCCGCCGACCAGTTCGCCGCCGTCCAACGTGTGACACTCCGCCCCACACCTATGCAGCCCGAGGACCTGGAGCTTTGGTTCGACTTACTAGAGCAACAGTTCGCCCTCCACAACATCACCTCGGAACGCACGAGATTTATCCACGCCAGCACACTCTTGGAGGGACGTTTCGCGCAGGAAGTGAAGGACATCGTACGGAACCCGCCCGCGGACACTCCTTACACCACACTCCGACGTGAGCTGATCAGTCGTCTCCCCATCTCCGAAGCGCAGCGCATCCGTCAGCTTCTCGGCCAGGAGGACCTCAACGGCCGCTCCCCGTCACAGTTCCTGCGGCACCTCCGCTCCCTCGCCGGATCACTCAGCATCCCGGATCCCATCCTGCGGAATTTATGGCTCCAGCGTCTCCCGCCGCAGACACAGGCCATCCTCCAAGGGCATAAAAATCAGCCACTTGACGAGCTCGCCAGCATCGCAGATGGCATCATGGACGTGTTCCCGCAGCCACCCGTCCCCGCAGTGCACGCCTGTTCCAGCACGCCACGCGCCACTTCTACTACCAGTCAACTCGCCGACATCGACGAACTCCAACGAAAGCTCGAAGCATGGATGACCTACTGCAAGGACATTTGCCAGTCACGGCCCCGCCACCGCTCGCCGTCCAGAGACCTATCTCCGCACCGCGGTTACCGCGACGACACACCACGCCACCGCTACCGGGACGACGACACGCCGCGCGGCTATTATCCTGCCCGCGACTACTACCAACCACGTGAGTACTCCCGCGGCGCATCTCCGTCCAGGGACCGCTACCGAGACCAGCCCTCCGAGCGTCCACCCAACCGCTACCGCTCGCCACCCAGACCTCGACGCCCCCTCCTCCAGCCGAAAGATGGAGCCTGTTTTTACCACACAAACTTCGGCGATGATGCTCGCAACTGCACCCAGCCCTGCAATTACCAGTTAAACTCCACCGGCAGCCGTTAAGGGCGGCGACCGACTGCCCCCCGCTCTCCAGCCGCCTTTGCGTCGTCGATCGAACAACGCAGCACCGCTTCCTCGTTGACACTGGTTCCGACGTCTGTTGTTTTCCACGCCGACTTCTCAAAGGGAAATTCACCCCCTCCTCCTACGAACTCAACGCAGCCAACAATTCTAGCATTCGCACTTATGGCCTCCTGCCATTCACGCTTAACCTGGGCCTTCGCCGCGATTTTACCTGGCGATTCATAATCGCCGACGTCGCGGTGCCCATCATCGGCTCCGATTTTCTCGCACACTACAACCTGTTGGTAGACTGCCGTAATCACCGCCTCGTAGACGCGCTGACCAGTCTCCAAATTTCGGGCTTATCCGCAAACATAAACCAACTCAGTGTCAAAACGCTCAGTCAAGATCTCAACAACGAATACGAAATACTTCTGGCAGAATTTCCTGAACTCACTCGCCCCGCAGGGACGCCACGCGAGATCCGCCACTCGACGCAGCACTTCATCCGGACCAAACCTGGCCCGCCGGTGTCCTGCCGCCCACGGCGCCTCGATCCTGAGAGGCTCAACATCGCCAAACAAGAGTTCGACATTATGGTCCGTGACGGTACGGCTCGCCGCTCTGACAGTCCCTGGTCGTCGCCCCTCCACCTCGTCCCCAAGAAAGAAAAAGGCAGCTGGCGGCCCTGCGGCGACTACCGCGCCCTCAACGCACGCACTATCCCGGACCGCTACCCTGTCCGCCACATCCACGACTTTTCCAACAACCTTCGAGGCTGCACCGTTTTATTTCCTTCGTCCCCCACAGACATTAAAGTCAAGACTCCCCCCCCCCCTTATGCCCCCACGGGGCTTTGAGACAGGGAAATTCAGATTCCTTGGGATAAATGCCCTATACAACATTAAGGGCCAGTTTGTGGGATCAAAAGTTACTGAGAACAAAGCCTGGTACGGGTGGTCTAAAACACCCTGTACAAATTACGGGTAAATGAAAAAATTTCAGGAAAGAAAGACTGAAAGTGAAATGTTCTGACATTACTTTAAAAAATGGAGATTGAAAATAAACTTTTCTTTTTCTTTCCAGGTGTTCCTCTACAAAATGGAAAATGAATTGTTTGGATTTTGCATCTCTTGTTTTTTTTTTACTCGTGGATTTGCTGTCATGCTTTGTTTTGCCATCCATTTCTTACAATATTTTCTATATTTTATGATTGTTCTTCTTCTCGGCCTCAACGCCGATCCGAGTTCTTTACTTTTGATATGTTTATCATATTTTATTGATTTTTTATTGTATCGTTCCGTTATCTCACTTTTTGTCAACTATTAATTTTTTGTAAAATGTTCATACCTAATTTGATATTCCTATGAGTTCTGAAATGTTTTGTTCTGTGAACTCAGCACTGTGGATATACTTCGGGAAAGTCTTTAACTACAAAGGTTGATATGACTACTTTCTGGCACAGTTAAAAATCGCCTGTATGGCTCAAAACTCAAGTCATGAGTGCGATTCAGCGCTTAAAGCGATTGACTCTTGCTGCAAACTTTACCTGCTTCTCAAAGTTGAGCCTCAGGATTGTTGTTATCCTTTCTTATTCCTGAAGTTCTTCGTTTACAAAATTAATGTAGAATCGCATATGGATTACCCGGCTTTAGCTACATTAAAAAATGATATCAGACTGTAATTTATCCTCCTAGAAAGTTGTCTTCTTCTATAGTAGAGTTAGTAATTTGCTAAATTATCCGTACTTTTTTACTATGATTCCATGCTGCGAACGTAATCGCTCATTTGACACGCTGACAGACTTACTGAATCATTTCAAAGAATTAGGCCTCAAATCATCCATTGACCCAGTGACATGCAAGTATAAGTTTTGTTGCCGCTCATTTACTAACATACGACATTTCAAAAAACATTTTGAGGATGTTCATAATGAAGACCTCCTAAATGACAAAAGAAGCTTAAATGTTTCAAGCGAGGCATGTCTACCTCTATCTGTAAATCAAATTTTGAATGTAAATGTAGACGTTTCTGATGAGATGTCTGTTCAAGTAGAAAATTCTGTTTTAGTAAATAATGTTGCTCAGATGAGCGATCTGTCAGTGCCAACATCTTCAGTAGAAGAATCTTTGTCTCTCTGTAATGACTCTCAAGGTAGTGAAAACCTTGCAATAACCTTGCATAACCTTGAATTTGTGCAATAGTGAAGAAGATGTGGAAGAACAAGTACTGACGTTCTTCAGTACTTTGTACAGTTCGCCAGGGTCTATCTACATTAGAAACAAAAATGAGACATACCAACCCTTCCTTTCTTCAGTTAACAACCAAAAATCGGGCAGTGCTGTCGTGCGCAATACGACCGAGTTTGAGTGCGGCAATGAATTACGATTCCTACGATAGGAAAAATGGCGGGACTTGAGGACGAGGACTGGTCCATTTTCGACAACGTCCAAACGACACCCACCCAGTCATAACAACAGAAAGAGGCCCAACATGAAAGAATGGAAGAACAACCTCGGCGACAGAAAAATAGATTTTCTTTGGAAGAATACCAGAGGAGAAATCGTGACAATTCCCTCGCGGAGAACATCGAGGGACAAATTCTGCAGTGCCCGACGTTGAGGGATACTCCATCCAAATTCGTGCCCCAGCTGCACGACATTCCAAAAGTAACGTTCTCGCGTTCACAAACTCGGCTCAGACCCGAATCCCCCCCCCCCTCTCCCCATCTCATAGCCCACTCTTAGATTTTAGAACCATATATAGATAAATATGTGCATGTGAAGACAAGAAATGAAATAGTGAATAAATATGTGTCAATGAAGCCCTCATAGTTCATCCTTATCAAAAACCCAAAAACCACCCCCCTTCATCACTTCAACCCACACCGCTCCCTGAACCATGGGTTCAACCATACACCCCCACCCCGCTGACCGCTTCCATCCCCGTCCACACAGGATTCACTGGACCCACACGGACCAGCAGAAGAGCTGGAAAACGCGTACAGCGCAAAAAACAGCGTTACGCAACTTCATCAACCCCTTAAGTGCGCCATTCTCTACATTTTTGTACATTATATTTTATAACTATTATTGTGAGGCAGCTCCGTATTCAGCGCCCCTCAAACTTGCAGGCTGCTTTTGAGCGCCCCCCTAATTTAAGATGTACGGTAATTTTTTCTTTATGTGGCAGCTATCACTAAGCGCCCTCCTACTTTAAGATAGAATGTAATTTTTTCTGCGGCAGCTACCATTAAGCGCCCAACTACTTTAAGATGCACCGTAATTTTTTCTTTATGTGGCAGCTATCACTAAGCGCCCTCCTAATTTAGGATAGAATGTACTTTCTTCCGAGGCAGCTACCATTAAGCGCCCAACTAATTTAAGATACACCGTGATTTTTCCTCATGTGGCAGCTATCACTCAGCGCCCTTCTAATTTAAGATAGAATGTAATTTTTTTCCTGAGGCAGCTACCACTAAGCGCCCGTCTAATTTAAGATAGAATGTAATTTTTTTTCTGAGGCAGCTACCAATGAGCGCCCAACTAGTCTAAGATATACCATAATTTTCTCTTATGAGGCAGCCACCCTTTAGCGCCTCTTACTCATGCCGGCCGCTATTCAGCGCCCATGAGTTCGCTAGAATCATGCTATAAGAAGCCCCCCCCCCCCCACCCCCATCATTAGCACCCCCTTCAAATGTTCACGTGGCAGCTTCCATAGTTAGCGCCCGTTTTTTCACCCACCACCTTGCCTGGTTGTTCGGCCTTTTGAAATTGCTTCGCAATTTTGTTAGGTGCGTAAGGTGTGGCGGCGCGGCACTCGCACTCAGCAGTGCGCGTGGCGTGCTGACGCGCCCGCTCGACGCAATTCCGACTTCGGCCGCTAGTTGCAGTTCGATCGCTCGGTTCCCTATCGCAAAGCTGCAAACCAGCCTGGTGGGGAGTCGGCGATCGACTATAAATAGTGGCCGGAGCATAGGCCGGGCACCAGTATTTGATCAAGATTTGTAGAAGACCCACAGTCGTAGTCATCGGCCAGTCCCGTAAATATCAGGGCTGAGACCCGAACCTTCGCGGCTCAGACCCGCAGCTCCATCACGCCCCGGACGCGTTCACAAACTCGGCTCAGACCCGAATCCCCCCCCCTCTCCCCATCTCATAGCCCACTCTTAGATTTTAGAACCATATGTATACATATAAATATGTGCATGTGAAGACAAGAAATGAAATAGTGAATAAATATGTGTCAATGAGGCCCTCATAGTTCATCCTTATCAAAAACCCAAAAACCACCCCCCTTACATCCCCTACAACGAATCACCATGCCTCGCCTAGATTTGTGCGGCGCGGCCCTTCTTGCGACCCTGTTGCAACACCTTGTGATAAAGGCTTGCGATCCATATCTTGGTAAAGAAAGTAGTGACAATCTTGTCAGACCAGATCTTCTTGCTACTTCAAGAATTGTTATGCATTTTGCCCAAAAGTTGCGAGACAAATTTCCACAATCGGGCTTCCACATTTTTGTTGATCGCTACTACACTGGTGTCCAACTAGCTTCTGAATTGTTAAAAATGGGCATTCACTTGACAGGGACAATCAATCAGAATCGAAAAGGACTTCCTGTAGAAGTAAAGAAGGGACACCTAAAACTGAAGAAACATGAGTCTGTTGCTTATCGAAAGAATAGTAACATTTTAGTGTCAGCTTGGAAGGACAAGCGCAATGTACTTAATGTTGAGCACTTTTTGTGATGATAGTAGTGAGGTCATAAAGAGAAAAGAGAAGAAAGGTGTGAATGTTGAAGTAGTTAAACCATCTGTAGTATGTGAATACAATAAATATATGGGCGATATGGGCGAATAATATATGGAAACTGATAGGCAACATTCCCGTGGAAATGGATTATTACGTGGGAACGTTTCCGTAACCAATCCGTAAGGTGACCGATTTCTTGCCGTAACGTTCTCATAACTTTTTAGCGCGTCGAGTGTCCAGGCTTAACGGAAAGGTTGCCGCGGTATCGTTCCAGCCAACGTTGCACTATTATGACGACAGCGTTACCGAAACGTTTCAGTAAGGTTCCTTTTCCATTTGGGATCACAATTGGTAAAAATTCCAAGAATCCTTTTAATACGCGTTTTCGAATGTGCCGCTTAAAATACATAATTAATATCGATTGATCGATTAATTTTCTCCGATATTTTGATGTAGATGTCAATAAAAAAATCGGATTTATCGATTTACAACTATCAATCAATGTAAATATCGAAACATATTTAGTTCAACCAGGCATACCTGTTTCAACATATAAAAAAAGCATGGCTTTAGGGTAGGTCTGCTGCTGCAAAACGATCGATGTATCGAATACTGAATGACGTGCACAATCAATAAGAATCAACCTACGTGGCGCGTTAATTCAAATTGAGGGGAGACTTGGATTTTGAGGTTTAAGACAGAGATACGGCTGTACGAGCCTTCACAGAGGTGAAAACAGAAATTCAGAATCGAAAGAAAACCAGCCTTTTTGGTGATTTTGAAATTCCACATAATAAAGTTAGGTCAATGTTAAAAAACAAAAATGTTGAAGTGTTTGACTCATTCTCTTGGAAGGGCTGCACTGGATATCACAGATCAGTAAGATGCCTTTCTGTAGCCGTCGTGATTTCGAAGGTTGGAAGTACAGCTTCATGAGGGCAAGTTGACCTTAATTCTTTGTCGTTTGGGATGAGATGGTGATACAGTGCGAGTCCTAGTTCTATCAATGATTGCACAGGTTTCGGTTTCTTCATTTACAGCTGATACATTTTTTTGGGCTCCTACAGATCTCTTCCAGCGGTTGCCCTATGAAATTGAAACAAGTCGGTCATTTTGAGTTCACGAATGACGTTTCCAATGCTCATGCTGGGCATTGGATGTTCTCCCAGTAAAGTGTAAAGTCTCCAAATACGTACTTCACTTCAAATTAATTTTTTTAAATTATAAGGGTTCGAAAAAATGAATGATCATTTAGGTATTCCTTTGTAACCACCACAGTCCTTTTCTTTGATTATTGTCCCAGTTTGATTTTTGTTGCCATCTTGAAGTTTTGTGACGTCAGGCGGGTACCACTTTTGCCAGGCGACTACCGAATCTGTAGCGCGCATTTCAAATCTTCGCCTGCTCTCAACAAGATTAGAACAAGATGAGGACGAGAAGCATTGTTTGATAAATGAGATGACGATGAGATATAAATTAGATATAAATGATCCGTCACATTCCTTCCTAGAAATGTGCCTGTTCCAGCTGAATTTAGTTTTTTATTTCTGAATGATGAAAGAATCTCAAAGGATCGAAATATGACTAATTACTAGCTCTGTAGCTTGCAAGATAACGCCCTTACCTGAGTTATGAATTTTTCCAGTATCGTTGAAATATAAGTAGAGTACCTAGTAGCGGCACCCAGTGTCACAGTATGTCATACCTATTTGATGTACCTAGGTAATTCTCATCCAAATAAGAGAAGAATAAATATTTACCTTCATTAACACCAAGTAGACGAAAGTTCCACTGTGAACTTAGTTGGCCAATAAAAATGCAAACAATGAAGCAATTATTTTTATTTCCTGACTCCAAATGGTAAGAATTATGGTAAGAACTCTAAGGCATAGTAAAAACTGTATTTATCATTCCTCAATAAATACAAGGTTGACTGTTTGCATGGAAATGATAGTACATTAGTTGGCGGCTTATCTATTATTCTAAACTTCAGATTAAGTTGATGAAGGTAGCAGGTTGTTGTCAGCAAGAGCTGTTGATATGAGTATGTAGTTTAGAATGGTCAATTTTTAATTCTGCCAGAGGAGCATCATTAGTATTTAATACAAAACTCTCAGGGGTCTCTGGATACTATGCCACCTCTTATCAAGAATGTTTATGCTAATTTTGTTGCTATGTGGTGATGGGAGAGATAATTTCAAGATTATTTTGGTAAAAGTCGGACAAATATGAGGATGCCAAGTTTATAAGAAAATCTCACAAACCAAAGTGAACATTGTTTCATGCCTCTGCAATTTTCAGCTTCGGGCTAGGTTCTCGCAAGAAGGTCAGCACAACGCGCTGATCAAACTTTTGTGGAATTTCTTGTTAATTTTAGAATGTGTGCCAAAGTCACAGTAAGTATTCCACAAAAATTGCAAATCTGAAAAATCTAGAAAAATAACAAGTACCTCTCAGCCTCCGCGCAATTCGCACCCCTGCTAATAAATGTTGGAGAATAGAGAACACTTTACCCTCAAAACATTACTCGCACTGAGTTTAAACTAATATGTAATTATATGTGTACGATGGTGGATCTGAGCTGTACTTACTTACCAAACTTTGTTGAGCGAAGTTGTTACTTAGGGGAAATTCATTAACTGCTGCCAAGGATTCACAAACTCTGACCTTGATAAATATTTCCGACATATACTTGAGATACAGTCAGATGTTTGGAATTCTGGACATTCAGTTATTGTTCACATACAAAAGAAATTGACTAACAAATACAACCGTTTTATATTTACATAACTGCTCAACAGAACATACCGACAGTTGTGATTAGTTTCTCGACAGCACTCTGATAGCGGTAGGATAGCTAAAGGATCCCTACCCTGCGGCAAAAATGGAGTTGATTGAAATTTTGATTCACATGGTGCTAATGCTGTCAAGACTCAAGACAAAATTACACTCCACGCACAGTCAAAGAGTATTTTGATAAGTAAGATTATCCATTAAGGAAGTTGCACAAATCACAAATCAAACCGAAGGACACGGACAAACCAAGGAGCCAGCCATAGCCAGCTCAGAAACTCGGCAATTCAGTTTCTCTCACTGCAAAAGGTGGAACCATCCAAAGTACCATCAATGTTAAGTTGAAGGGGTGAATTACTTATTTAAAGAGTGCTAAGTCATTTTGGGACTTTTTCGAAGAGATTTAAAGGAAAAAATTGGAAAATGCTCAACTATAAAATGAACGTAAACAATCCGCCATTGTATCAAAGCTGACGCACAAATGAAACAAGCGCTAAACACAAGGGTAAAAAGTACATACGTAAATTGATTTTGTTTTATAAGGAAAATGGTGAAAAAGTTAGGAAATTCATATTGGAAATTGAAGCTTTAAGATATAAAGAACTTCAGATAATTAATACAGTTTATTTAGAAACGGAGTTAAAGAAGGCAAAGTTAAGGAAACTCAGAAGGAACAGGGTATTTTGTAGGAAAGGGTTGGTAGGTTTAGAATTGAATCGACGTATCGACGTATCGAACAGCGACTATCGGTAGTCTCGAAAAACCCCTGTAAAATACACACTAATACAATAAGCGGTTACATCAGATCTTATGGGAGCGCACTCACACATACAAAAAATCGCTTTTTCAAGCGATTTTTTACAAGAGAACAGAGGAGAATCTCACTAGCGATCGAGATTTTTCGAGATTTTACATTGATTAAATAGCCCAGGGTGAAAGGAAAGTTCTCTCCAGTTGATCACTGGGAGAACAAAACATGTTTCCTTTTAAGATTAGGATATGCCTAATAACAGATAATCCAAAAACTTATCATACTTGGAACTTAATATTGAAGTAGCGTCTCTGCGTGGTTTCTTGGTTTTCCTGTGCCGCTACTGCAGTTTCGACCGTTTAGGCAATGGTTTAAGGGCGCTAAAGCCAGGGTTGTATTTCGCAAATGGATAATTTTTGCAGAATAATTAAAAATTAAGAAGCAGGAGTAATTTAACTAAATAATAAAGGGTAATCAAATCAAAAATATAATGCAAAACAATTTGGAAAATCTCGTCATGTAAATACAGAAGATTCGAAAACGCCTTCAATTGAGGCGTGATACCTCACGCGTTCCGGAGAGTTCAAATAGTTGTATCCCTGCGCCTTACTAGGAAGATGGAAGATTAATATTGAAGTAGCGTCTCCGCGTGGTTTCTCGGTTTTCCTGTGCCGCTACTGCAGTTCCGACCGTTAAGGCTGTAGTTTAAGGGCGCTAAAGCCAGGGTTGTATTTCGCAAATGGAAAATTTTTGCAGAATAATTAGAAATTAAGAAGCAGGAGAAATTTAACTAAATAATAAAAGGAACTCAAATCTACAATATCATACAAAACGGTTTGGAAAATCTCGTCATGTAACTACAGAAGATTCAAAAACGCCTTCAATTGAAGTGTGATACCTCACGCGTTCCGGAGAGTTCATATAGTTGTATCCCTGCGCCTTACTAAGAAGATGGAAGATTAATATTGAAGCAGCTTTCCCGCTAGCCCTTTCGGGTTATTCCTTTGCCGGTACTGCAGTTTTGATCGCATAGTGTAAGGGCGCTCAAGCTAAGCTAGTATTTAGCAAATGGATAATTTGTATGGAAGAATTAAAAACAAGGAAGCGGTAGGAATTTCACCAAATAGAAGTTAGGTACGCAAATCAACAATAAAATTCAAAGAACTGCGATAAAAAATGTGTATGTAAAGTTTAAATTTGAGCCAAAGCACGTCCGAGGAAATTTCGAGTTCACAAACAATTTTCTAGTTGATTGTGAAATCGACGGACATTCGAGAAAGTAATATACAAAAATTTAAAACATGGGGATGCGCGCGTACCCGTGGAAGTAGCTCGGATGATCAGTCATTCCCTTTCTTCCATGCTCCGAACGTTATGGGACCAGAAAATCCCGTTGTGCAAAGATAGTAAACTATAAAACGCCTTCAATTGAGGCGTGATACCTTACGCGTTCCGGAGAGTTCAAATAGTTGTATCCCTGTGCCTTAGCAAGGCGATGGAAGCTTAATATTGAAGTAGTAGTCCAGGCGCCTAGTAAGTCTACCTGGAATTTCGGGTACACAGCGATTTTTTTGGCTTACTTTGTGTTATTTGGGTCACTGAATCCGAATCTGAAGTTTCCTACCGCGTATCTGGTGAGCATTTTCCGCCATATTGAAAAATTTTCCGAAAAATGCCTTTTTTGCGATTATTTTTATTTAGCTGCTACGCATGAGAAAAAGTCCCGGATTTAGTTAATGTTTTGAATAGCTGATATAATTTGGAAGAAAATGATTATGAATATGCTATGTTTTCTCAAAAATTGAGGAAGATACGGCATCGTGAACATCGCGCCCATTCACGTTTTCGCGGCGCACCCGTCAACGCGCGATCCGGCTCGCCGCGGTCAGCCAAGTTCCGAAGCGTTCCAAAGTTCCGAGATCCGAGGTTCCTCAATTTTTGAGAAAACATAGCATATTCATAATCATTTTCTTCCAAATTATATCAGCTATTCAAAACATTAACTAAATCCGGGACTTTTTCTCATGCGTAGCAGCTAAATAAAAATAATCGCAAAAAAGGCATTTTTCGGAAAATTTTTCAATATGGCGGAAAATGCTCACCAGATACGCGGTAGGAAACTTCAGATTCGGATTCAGTGACCCAAATAACACAAAGTAAGCCAAAAAAATCGCTGTGTACCCGAAATTCCAGGTAGACTTACTAGGCGCCTGGACTACTACTTCAATATTAAGCTTCCATCGCCTTGCTAAGGCACAGGGATACAACTATTTGAACTCTCCGGAACGCGTAAGGTATCACGCCTCAATTGAAGGCGTTTTATAGTTTACTATCTTTGCACAACGGGATTTTCTGGTCCCATAACGTTCGGAGCATGGAAGAAAGGGAATGACTGATCATCCGATCTTCCGAAGGCGCAGGGATACAACTATTTGAACTCTCCGGAACGCGTGAGGTATCACACCTCAATTGAAGGCGTTTTTGAATCTTCTGCATTTACATGACGAGATTTTCCAAATCGTTTTGTAATATATTGTAGATTTGAGTTCCTTTTATTATTTAGTTAAATTTCCCCTGCTTCTTAATTTTTAATTATTCTGCAAAAATTATCTATTTGCGATGTACAATCCCGTCTTTAGCGCCCTTAAACTACTGCCTAAACGGTCGAAACTGCAGTAGCTGCACAGGAAAACCGAGAAACCAAGCGGTGACGCTATAGTCCAGGCGCCTGGTAAGTCTACCTGGAATTTCGGGTACACAGCGATTTTTTTGGCATACTTTATGTGTTTTGGGTCGCTGAATCCGAATCTGAAGTTTCCTACCGCGTATCTGGTGAGCATTTTCTGCCATATTGAAAAAATTGCCGAAAAATTCCGTTTTTTGCGGTTTTTTTTATTCAGCTGCTACGCATGAGAAAAAGTCCCGGATTTAGTCAATGTTTTGAATAGCTGATATAATTTGGAAGAAAATGATTATGAATATGCTATGTTTCTCAAAAATTGAGGAACTTCGGAACTCGGAACTTTGGAACTTGGCTGACCGCGGCGAGCCGGATCGCGCGTTGACGGGTGCGCCGCGAAAACGTGAATGGGCGCGATGTTCACGATGCGTATCTTCCTCAATTTTTAAGCAAACCTAGCATATGTAAGTATACACCATTTTCTTCCAAATTATGTCAGCTATTCAAAACATTAACTAAATCCGGGACTTTTTCTCATGCAAAAAACCGCAAAAACAGGCCTTTTTAGGCCATTTTTTCAAGATGGCGGAAAATGCTCACCAGATTCGCGGTAGGAAACTTCAGATTCGGATTCAGCGACCCAAAAAACATAAAGGAAGCCAAAAAAATCGCTGTGTACCCGTAATTCCAGATAGCCTCATTTTTAGCTACCAGGCGCCTGGACTAAAAGTATACAAGCTGTTATTGAGTAATGAGGGGGCAAAAGTGCCAAATTGCTATCATCTTGACAGCGAAAACGACGTGGAAAATGGACGAAAATGTTACACCTATGATAGGTTTTGGCTATAAATGTTCTTATCGGTGCCCCGTACACTTCTCTGTTTTCAGTTTCAAAAATTTTCACGGCACAGTGGTCTTACTGAATTTAACATTACTGAAAAAATAGATGGCGCAAAAATTTAAGGATCTGACACAACTATATTCAACAGAATACAAATCATAGTGAAAAACCCAACAGATTGAACTGAAAGAATTCAAGAAGTGGAGCATGTATTTCTTACCTTAAAAGCCAATTGTTTCTGAACTTCATTCATTTCTAAATCGTATTCGTAATCCTCATTTTCTGAAATCTGAAAAATTAATTTTTTTTAAAAAAAAAAACAAACTAAATAAATAAAATATTGATAAGGTTAAAAAGTTAATTTTCTTTAAGAAAATAGGAAATGTACAAAAAAATTCCCTTCATTTCACCCATTAAATTCTAGAGCTGTTCATTGCTATTCTTCTGAGTTCAAAGTGCGAGACAGTAATTTCACATTCCTTGACTTCTTTGATATGCGCAAGAAAGTTGATAAAAGGAGAAAAAAGAATTGGACTAATTGGCTAAACTAAGAGCTCCTGGTAAAGGGTATTCAAAGGATATCATGGTACTTTTGATGGTTGTGAAACACCTTGTATTCTCGAAATCCTATTTTCATGAGAAACACAGTGTAATTTCTCACAGTAGTCACAGCCCTATGGATTCTATGCTACTCACCCACGTCCAATCATTTTAGACTGAAGATTTAGCTCAATAAAAGATACTTACTTGAACTTGACAAAATATACTGGGGTCATCGTTTTCAATGTGTTCCAGTGACACTGAACTATTTGAAATCACAACCTCTCCTCCAGCATCTTCATCAGGACACCGAAGTATAGAATGGGCAGGTATCTGAAAATTGATGAAAAAAAGGCAACCACCCAATGAGCTGAATACCAGGTTGAAGATTCTCTTTTCAAACATTCGGAACTTCGAGTTCATCATAAAAGAAATACTTTACAGATGTAGCATCAGGATGTCATTACTACCTTTTGGTATTTCTGACTTGAAACCATTTGAAACAAAAGCTTTCAAGCATTTCTTTCAGAGCACTATTGCAGAGATTTTGTTTGACAAAAAGGAAATTTACCTTATGAGCTGAATACGAGGTATCCTTGATTTTAGAATTGATTATGGATTGACAAAAACTAGGTAAAATTTTGGACTTCAGATTAGCTTCATTATAGGATACTCACTTGACAGATAGCAAGAGGGTCTTCCTCCTCATGTCCTTGTTCACTCTCTGATATTGAGCCAGTTTCTTCTTCTCCAGAGTCTTCTTCAGGACATATTAGAATGCTTGCTGGTTTCTAAAATGTTAAAGGTTTTTTAAAACGTATATATAAAAAAGGAAAAATCATAAAAAAGGAAAAAATCATAATTAAATTATCAAATCATTATTAAATCATCATCATTCAATTCATAATCATTCATTCATTATTAAATCATCTTTAATCATAAAAAAGGAAACTACCTGATGGCTTATCCTTGATTTTTAAATTTAATATACCCCGCTGAAAACAACGGAATCATCAAATTTCTTAAAACACAAGTGCATAAGAATGAAATACCACCAAATGATGTCGTTTACTAGCAGAATTTCTCATTTCTACTTTCCTCCTGCTCTCAAATTAGAGGAAACTTGTAAAACATATTGTAAAATTACGTAATTATTGAGCACTTTTAGATAAGAACAGATTCTGAGGCAAAGGGTTCATTTAAAACAATATCAAGAATTTGATAATTTAATTCAATACCCAGAAAGTTTGAAGACCCATTTTGGTCTTGACAATTGTATCCTCCTGATCACTTTTATTCTTTTAAAGGTGTAAGACCATCAGCATAATAGATCCAGAACTCTGAAATTACAAAAAAATTCTAATGATAGGTATACTTTACCTGAGGTACATCTTTCCTGGGAAGCGCATCCTTTTTAAGTCGTATCCCAGGCATTGGGTAATTGGCATCGAGTAACGCTTTATAATAAGGCCAATTTGCCACATCTTCTTCAAACTATAGAATATGAAACAAGAGAGATTTTTAGATGACAGCTGAGAGACAGGCTATTTTCAAACGGTGACAAACGGTTTGAGAAAGTAGGAGCAGTGAGTACGGTAAATGATTTGCAAAAATGTAGAATCAAAATTCTTACAGATATTTTTGCCTTCTTATTCTTATTACCTACCTCCACTCGAGTACCATGTGTGGGCGGGGGTAAAATTTTGCAAGGGGCAAAAGTACGCACGCTCGGCTTATTTTTACTGTTTTACGTAAGACTGGCAACTTTGCTCTGTTAGTTTGGTTGGCAATGTGGTTCTTCACTTCATTTGTAACCACAGTTTGCTTCCTGGCAGTGCACATCTTCGGCAGTGGCAACAAGGTTTCACTTTTCGCCAGTCTTGATTTTTATTTTTGACAACAAATTGATAAAATTTTGGTATTTTGATATTATTTTTAATTTTTCAGATGTCTTACTGTGGATCATTCAACTGTTGTTGTGAATCCTGCACCACTTGCTTTTGTGAAAAGGTCAAGCTTTTGAATGACTTTATCACTAACCATTATTGATAAAGGGTAGATTGACATGTCATCTCAACATGGGATGAACGAGCCCTGAGATTCCCTATCTTCCATAATGCAGTACAATTATAATTAAGATCAGCTTGCACTGAGAGAGTATGGAATTTCTATCTACACCATGATCAATGAACAGTTTACACCAAATGAGTTGGCTGACTTTTAAATCGAGACAGAGGATCTGATATGTTGACTCTTACATGTGACATCAAGGATACCTACTAGGTAAGTGTAGAGACGGCAGATCTTCTGACACACACAAATTGATAGTCAGCCCGAACGTACCGCATTCTGCCAACTAAGCAAAGCATATTTAGCTCCATATCTACGAGGAAACTGCCGGAACACAGAACTTTTACCTCAAATTGAGACATTGCAAGGTCATTAACCGCAGACTTCCTGTCACACTTTATTTCTTCCTTAAAAGGAAAATGTCCAGCATCATTTCTGGAAAATTTCCCTGATTTTCCTCATGGGTGTGAGGAATGGTCTATGAGAATTGAAGCACTGGATGCGAAAAGGGCACTTCTTGGTTGCAGTGTTTCAGAGTCTCCTCTAAAATTTCATTCATTGTAAGGAAAGATAATGCATCCATTTCACTGAAAACTTCACTGAATATTCCTTATGATTCTACAATTTTCTATGGAAAGAATTCTGGCAAAATACCCATTAGATTCTTCTCCGACGGATTAATTAGCATTAGAGACTCTGATACACTGCAATCGAGAGGTGTCCTTTTCGCATCCAGTGCCTCAATTTCAAGCAACTCGGTCAGATTATTCTCCTTTGAAAAAATAAAATGGAAGTGGAGATTTTGAAACACCAGACACAAGATATGTATTCCTGCAGTTTCACCATTGATATAACAGTCTGATAATTAATCAGTGAGAGAAGGGTCAACAAAACATCTATGGAGACATTACCTTAAAATGGTCTTCGCAGCAACGTCGTGGGGATTTTAAAGACAGGGAATCTGGATCCCTGCCGACAGCGGAACACCACAACTTCCGACTTTCATTGTTCGGCACACAGAAAAAAAACTTACCAGGTGTCGACTTATTAGTGTTTTTACACCCCGGTACAAAACAATAAGCATAGGATTTTAGATCTCGCGACATAACTTACAGGCACGAACAAATAACAAAATCACAGCCAAAAAGTAGAGTGTACATTGCGTTACAATGCGTACACAGAGTTAACAATTTTGATGACTAGCGAATATTTCGTTGCTTTTTACAAAGTATAAAGCAACAACGCGAGATGGTTTCATTTCATTGATGAGTGTCTCCATTCGACATTGCAGTCAAAACCAGAGATCAAAAGTTCAAAACAGAAAACACAGAATTGGTAGGAAAGTTAGGTTAGGTTGGGTTGGTTTGTTTACTTTATTTATCCTATGATGGACAGTCGCATACGGCAGAGGTACCCTACCGCCGTTGACCCGCGTGGTCAAAAGTTTTGCTACTGTTTTGCCGTGCGCCTTCAGGGGGTTGGACCGCGTAGCGGTCAGGGGGCATAGCCCCCTAGTATTTGCCTATTTGCCTAGGCATTTGACAAAATGCCTAATTTTACTATTTGCCTGCGACATATCGATTGCATTGTTTGAAAATTTATTTCCTCCCCCTCCCTCCCCTTGGCACCAAGTTTTACGAAAATTCGACGAGCAGGAACCGAGATAGCGTTTTAAGTCACGCCCACCACCTTGGTTTTTCGAAATTAGACTAAAAATTCGAATTCAATCGATGGAATGGGAGACGATGTATCAATTTAGGCTGCGTCCACCGTCTTAAATTTTCAAATTCAGAAAAATCAACTTGAAACGCATCATACCCAAAATCTAAGCCCAGATTCGGCTTCCTCGTGAAAAATCGAGGCTGTTTCATGTATCATACATGTATGTTACCACAGCATAAAGAAAAGAGTGCAATCGTAGGCGTAAAGATTCTATCAAAGCCGGCCGGTATGCGGAAGTAGATTGTCTGGGAAGTAGGCACAGAATCCAAACGTTGGAGCTACGCCGCCAAGCGCCAGGCGCCAAGCATTTGGTTCGTCCGTTTCCGAGAAAACAAACTTCTTCTTACTCATCAGCTGACCCACTCCGAATCACCCATGTTGCCACGTCGGACTGATATGGTAGAATCTACACGCCTACGTTAATCTCCTTCCTTCATGATATGGTGACATATGATACATGAAATTGCATCGATTTTTCACGAGGAAGCCGAATCTGAGCTTGGATTTCGGATATTATGCGTTTTAAGTCAAATTTTCTTTTATCTATTTTAAATCACTCAGGAAAATTTGCGGAAACTCATTAGAATAACAGTGCGTAATCTTTTAAAAACATTGATCAAAAATAAAACATTTACGGTATTTGAATCCATTAATCTCCGAGATAAAATGAACACGGTTGTTCTACGACTTTTTACGTATGTTGTTTTCTTCCGCATTGGTTGTCGGCAGCGTAGCGGCCAAAGGCCCCTGGTACTGATAATAGTTTTCAAAATCAATTTTTTTTTTCTACATTCAAAATTCCAAGGAAATGGCAGAAACTTATCAATTGTTACTAATGTTTCAACAATGTTTCTTGTCAATTGTATGCTGTCGTTAAGCTCAACATCCCAGGTTTACCAGTAGGCTAGGCATGCACTATATTTAACACCATGTCAAGGCTTCAGTACTTTAGAGGGGTAATTTTTTTATTTTCTATTCTACATAATCTCACTCGTTCAAGTAAGTAGCTTGGGCTTATTTGTCCAATGCTAGAGGCACTTATTAGAGGCACGATCATAAAAATAACCCTAGTTTGAAAATTTTGAATTGATTCTCGACACGAAAAGAAAAAAAGAAAAAATAGATAAATAAAATGCAGTTATAAATAACAACGAAGAGATTTTTAATGAAGTATAAAAATTAAAATGAAGTGACTGAATTAAAGTAAAAAAAAAAATAGAAAATTGCAAGAAATAAAATAAAGTAAGTAACGGTAAAACACAGGGAAGAAATAAAGAATAAATAATCAAAGAAAAATAATATTAAGTAAATAAAAAATAATAAAGTAAAACATTAAAATTCAGTAAATAAACAAAGGAAAAAATTGAAATAAAGTAAATAAATAAAAAAGAAATAATCAAAGAAAAATTATATTACGTAAAGAAAAAAAATAAAGTCAAAAAATTTAAAATGAAGTAACGAAATAAATTATAAAGTAAAAAACTGAAATAACGTTGAAAAATAAAATGAAATACAAAAATTAGAAAAATGAATGAACCAATCAGAAGAATGTAGATTGAATATCCTGGTTTTCCGTTCAAATCGAAGCTATGTAGGTACAGGTTTTTCGGTCAAGATTCTCATCATACTGTATGGCTCAATCGTTAGGGCCTTCGGCTAGGGTTAGATAGGTCCCAGGTTCAATCTCCGCGGAAGGCAAAAAATTGGATAGGTCGGATACAACTACAGCACCTCACAATAAGCACTGTAATCTCATTTTACTCGATTTCGAAATTTATTTACGCGATTAACCCTTTTCCACCATCCCCTAGCTGCGAATCTCGACATTGCACACCTTTGTATTCAATTTTTTTTAGCTGTACGTTTCACAAGAGAATACTCCTCTTTATGGCTAAAAACACAAAATATTAGGTTCTCCTTGCTTTCATGATTGATACACTAAACATCCGGATGGGTCAGTTTACCATCTTTGAAGGTCTATCTCAGCAAGGTTGTGCGGGACGTCTATGGAGGACGGCGCGCCCGCCCAGCAGTGTTGGTGCGAATTACCATCTTTCTTGTCAACGCCTACCTGATCGCGGTTTGAGGTTTCTAACGATCATACATTTGTGCTGTAGCAAAATTGTTCTCAGGGGTCGAATCTGGGAATCCAAGATAGTAAATGTCACCTACTATCTGGCTATAAGCACCAAAGATTTTTTTCCGTGGCGACACTGCGTATTTACAATCAATTTAAAAAAAAAAAAAAAAAAAAAAAAAAAAAAAAAAAAAAAAAAAAACTTTTGAAAAGCACCGGACTAGCCAAAGACTACAATACTACTTGGGTAGCCAGTGCTAGGGAAAGAGGAGAACAAATGATGAATGAAGCATTTTTGGCATGCCCTTGAAGCTCCTAAAATCCACGAACCTGTGCTGTGTAATTTTTTTTCGCCACGGTGAAAATGCCGATAAAAACACCGTCCCGTGACAGATTGCGAACAGCTCAAATAAGTACATTGCTTGTATTTTTTCAACACTTTTGGAGTGTTTCGTTACACAGACTCCCGACAAATTTACTTATTTAAACTTGGAAGGTATGGAAGGCAAATCTTCAGAGAGCCAATACCTTGGAAGATAGAGATCGCCATCAGCGAACAAAGTGTTATTTTTGACGGTTGGAAATTTCTAATAGGTAGGGTATAAATAATCATGGATGAATAGGCGCACTAAATATTACTAAATTTTGCAGATTAAAAATAGAGTTTATTGATAGAATAAATATCACAGTGTCTCATATGAAAAAATGTTTTACGCTATTCATACATGACAAATATAGTACAACGTTAATATTGCAGTAAAAAGTAAAGTTTCATTATTAACTACCATTTTAATCAATAAAAAATGATCAAATGCGGGTTTTCACCTATTTTTTAATTTACATAAAATGTGTGTAGCGTGGGGCTGAACACGTATATTTCCTGAACAAACTGTGAAACTTCAGAGACCTTTGCATATTAATCATTGCGTCAAAAGGATTTAATACCTTCAGCACTTTAAAAAAAATGCAAGTCCGTTACGTGTATTAGAGCTATGTTTCATCTTAAGAGCGGAGGAATTGCATTGAAGTCAATCTGGATGAATCACACAGCATTTGTAAATAGAAGAGAACGAACTTTAATTCATTTGTCCAACGCGAGGTAGAATTTCGTTTTAAATGCGCCAAAAGCGTCAGGAGTGAAATCATTACATGGATTACATTTTGCAACAAGGAATCACTATCTCTGGCTCTTCTATAAAAGCACCTTTCTGCATAGGGGAACTAATGGCATATATGTTGTTTCTAAAATGAGCCTTAGTGATTCCTTATTGCAAAATTTAATTCAAATGTCCCAGTTGGCAGTTTATTCGACACATCACCATAGTCCGAATATCTGCCACGGGATCATCTGAAGGAAAGCCCCATCGATCACATGATCATGCAACGTCTGGAGATCCCCCTTCAGCTGCCCATTATTATCGATGACGTCATTATACTTGAGGAACTTTGCCTTCTTGCTGTCCGGCACGAGACTCTTTTCCATCCTAAACTTAAGGATGATACACACCACGGGGAACGGGACTCTTCGATCATGCGGCATGGTTGCCAAATGTACAGCGATTATTTTTTTCTTCGTTTCCGCCGGAAGTCCTGTCTGAGGGATGAGGCCGCCGAACTCCGGTTTAGTGACAAGGGCAGGGATGGCGAGTGGTTTCTGCGGAGCGGGGGTGGTGGTAGTTCGCGGTTGTGCGGGTCGAACCGGTTCGGTTTTGACTTGGACCATGGAGGGCTTGCTCGAGGGATCTTTCCGCTGGCCCATGTCCGCCTTGTCGGGGAACATCATCTTCAGCCGGGTCGGGGTCACCGAGTTGGGCCCGTTGCAGTGCGGGGTCACGTTGTAGGCCCGCGCCAATTGCCGCTGCCTTTCCTGAGGAAAATTAAAGGAATTTGATACAATATATCTGTTGAAGCGTGTATTTGTTTGAAAAGTCCCCAACATTTCCGAACACAAATTGGACTACATCCTAGTAGCAGAACCACAGAAGGAAAAGATAAATATTATGTACGAAAGTTAATTTTTTTTATATAATGCATGCATAAAAAGTGTTAAAAGTGAACATTTGTAACCATTATATAAAAAAATGTTATAATTTTCGTGAGCTTTTCGGGAACATACTAAAAATTCTTCTAATTCGCGAAAAGCTCACGAAAATGATGACCTATTTTTTATATAATCGTTACATAAAAAGGTTCACTTTTAACACTTTCGTATGCATGCGTTATATAAAAAAAATAAAAAATGTGTGTATAAAAAAAATTACCTTATCTAGCTTTTATCATTTTTCATATATTACGGTCAGGTCTGAACTTTGATTTTTTTTTATATAAGCGTTACACGTTTTTTATATAAAACGATCATTTAGATAACAGATGTTTTTTTTTTATACTTTTTTTTAGAAAAACGAAAATTTGTTCTGCTACTAGGACATTTTGCAACAAGGAATCGCTGATAAAAAGTATGGCAAGTTTTACCAGAAGTATGGTGAATTCTGATCTCTAATGATCTCTGGGAGGATAGGGGACAGTGGCGATTGGGCGTCGCAGAGCGCGAGGCGGCGCTATAAAAGCGGCTTAATGTATATATGGTGAATTCTGTCAATAATTTGCTTCATTCATGACGTAGTAATACTGTAGGGTCAAGAGAATTGAAGGAGTGCCAACGCCCTGACGGGTTGGGAGGACGAGTACTGTGGTGGTTACGCGTCGCAGAGCGCCAGAGCAGAGCGCTGTGAAAGTGACTCCTATGTATGTATACCGTAGAATAAAGTTCACAAGACATCTGGTACCATTCGCCATACTTTTAGTGAATGCGATTAGAGTGAGGGTCTTTGCGACCATTCTGTTGGGGCTTACCATACTCATATCACTGTCGCTCAAACCATACTTTTTATCTCAGTGAACTACTACGTCCAGCTAATTATAAAAACTGCATCTACGACATTAGTTCCCTTTGCAGATAGGTGCTTTCATGGACAAGCCAAAAATTTCGCTTCCCAATTGCAAAATCAAGGCAAGTTATGCTGATGAAGTTTCCGGAAAACATTCACGATTCATCAACCCTGGTAAAAATTGGCAGTAGAATCTGTGTTCCAAAATACCATAGACCTACAGCCGGCTGTAAGATTTCCAATAGCTTCTATAGCCGGCAACACAAATTCTTATAGCCTTTTATAGCCGATGGCGATTAAGCAACAGCCGGGCGATAAAGTGTATGCTAAACGTTACTAATTACGGATGCTAGGACTTAGTGAGTTTTTGGAATACTGCTCTTTTTTGGGCCGTAGTATCTTGATTTATTTTGCGAGGAGAGCTCCGCCGTACTTTTGACGGATGCCTGCCATTACTAATATATTAGAGCGCCTTCAGTTTCGTATGATACTGTGCAGTACCTCTGGTGTGAAATAGTTGCTTCAAGCGCCGTGGCAGGCGGGCAGCCAGCGCGGAACACGCATTGGCGCCTACAAACCTAACAGGGATACTTCACGCGTTGCGCAATGCGTGAAGTATCCCTGTTAGGTTTGTAGGCGCCAGTGCGTCGCCGCTCCGCTTTATTTTAGGCTCTTATATTTAATCTGGCGGAGTCAGCGTTATTCAACTCATGATTTTGAAATGATTGCTCACTCTGTATGGACTATTCTCATTTTAATTGATGAAAAAAAAATATGTATTTAAGGAAAATATAATGTGTGTTTTGTAAATATTAAGGTGGCTCTGTATCAAACTTAATGATTTCCAAAGCACACGAAATTCTACACAATTTATTTTATAGCATTTTATAATCGATGGCGAGCAAGCAACAGCCAGGCGATAGGAACTACAGCCCGGCTGCATAATTTTTTATCGCTTCGTATAGCCCGGCCGTATGATTTTCTCCGCATTCTACAGCCAGCTATGTATATGATTTTCTGTAGCCTTCTTTAGCCGGCTATAAGAATTCCTACGGTATTTTGACACGCAGCTCTTATCGCAAATTTTTATCAGGGAAATAATAACTTAGCTCATGTTTACCTATCAACTATCTACAAAGTGTACTTTGCGACAAAGCTCTCACAATCCAAAAATATGCTTCCAATTAGTGTACATTTCTAAATAAATTTAAAAAAAAATATATTTCGCAGAACTCTTCAAGAGCACTTTTTGAAAAATTCCAAAGAAGAAGAAAATCTTAATTCGACCCGAATAACACTCTCCTGCAGTCTGGCGGTTCAACTAGGGATCACCCTGAATATAACGCCTCTGACACTCGGAGAAAATGGAGATGTCGCATGTGTGAGTGATTTGCGATTTGACCATTGATTCTTAAGTAAAAGTTCGCGAGAAACACGATGGTGCCACTGGTTTTCTCTGAAATCATCTCCCAAGCTCAAAAAAAGCTCTCAAAGTGAGGCCAAAATGGAGGGGATATCCCGCCCTACCCTGAGAGTCCACCTCTACATCAAAACAAACTCTCCATACATAGATAGGGAGCAAATACATTAGCAGGGTTGCCACTTTATTTGGGGACTCCAAGACTGAAAACACGGCAACCCTGCTAATGTATTTGCTCCCTAGCTTTGCATGGAGAGTTTGGTTTTGATGTAGAGGTGGACTCTCAGGGTAGGGTGGGATATCCCCTCCATTTTGGCCTCACTTTGAGAGCTTTTTTTGAGCTTGGGAGATGATTTCAGAGAAAACCAGTGGCACCATCGTGTTTCTCGCGAACTTTTACATAAGAATCGATGGTCAAATCGTCGCAAATCCCTCACACATGCAACATCTCCATTACATACATCGACGCAAACCAGTAAAGATCTCACCTTCTCTGCAGGATCTACCGGCGCTGATGAAGGATTCGATTGGGCCGGAGCGTTTCCATCTTCGGCATTCTGACCGGGCTGATCTTCGGCACTTCCCTGATTACCTCTGGGTCTGCTCGGCGAGACGGGTTTATTCATATCATCAGCCTCCGAGGCACCCGACGTAGACACGAGGGTATTGAGGTCATTTTGGAATCCTTTCGGTGACCTTTTCATGCCTCTGGCCTTGTCAGCCAGGAGGTACAAAACCTCAATCGGCCTGAAATTGCACTCGCAGAGAAGCGAGTTGTTCCTCTGTCTGGCGTTTTCGTCGATGTCTGCAGTCAGCTCCGGAGGCCCCATCGCGGGTGCTGTGTAGGTGTTCAGTGGAGGGTGCTCGCCGTCGGGCAGAGAATTGGCTGGAGATTCGGATGGGTCGGTCGGGAGGTCATTCGTGTTGGAAGGGGCATCACCGGAGTTGGATGGACACTCTGGACACAAGCAATCCCACGGGGATGATTGACGCGCTCCTTGGAAACCGTCGAGGTTTATATACAATTGAGCTGTTGAACCTGCGAGAGGAAGTCATTGAAAGTCAGAATAAGTACACAGTACACGGCGCAGTCTACCCAAGTAGCATTTCTTAACGGAAAAATCGCTATATATTGCGATTTTATCGGCAATAAAATCGCCAGGATCATCAACATCTGAACGATCACTGAAAAAAAAATCTCGGTGTATTTACTAAGAAAAGGGTGAAATGACCAAGGATTCAGGGTTCTATTTGACCCCAGTTTTTTCTTGGTAAAATTACCATTTATGGAATTGGTAATTTTACCGAGAAATCTCGGTAAAATTTTGAACTTTCTCCGTAATTTTACTGGACCTTGGTAAAAACGCCAATATTTTTTATCGACTGTGGTAGAATTACCGAGATAAAATGGCAAAGTTACCGGGAATTGATTACGAATAAAAGTGGTATTCTTACCTGAAAAAAACAGTAAAAATACCGGTTTTTAGGTAAGCTTACCAGTCTGTCTTGGTAAAATTACCAGTAATTGATAAAAAAAGGAGATGGTAAAGGTACCAACGGACCTTGTTAAAAACCCCGAGGATTTTTTTTTCAGTGATTATTCTTCTTTTTCTTCTACTTTCTGACTAGGGCCGTGACCCTGTTTGTCTAGCCTCTAAATTATAAATATGACAAATAACATAAGATGGCGATGAGAGAGGGTTAATTCTCCGGGGATGAAAGGCAGCTCTATGCCCATCTCTTTGGCGGTCGTCCGGGAGCGATTATCCTCAATCTTATCGCGAAAAAATCGCGCTTTTATCGCCTGACAATTTATCGCGATATTTTCGAAATAAAAATCGCGATAAATGGAAACTTTATCGATAAAAATTGATCACGATTTCATCGAACCAAAAGTTGCGATTTAATCGCCATATATCGCGATTTTTAATGCGATAAGAACCAGATATATTGCCACCGATATAATCGCGATAACCAACCGATAAAATCGCTATTCATCGCAATCACTGCTACTTGGGTGACTGCGTTTAGCAGTGAGGAACCAAGCCACATCAGCTATTGCCAAATTTGACTATGAGCAATTTATATTTTTTACAAGAAAACACTTGTGCGGGCTTTTTTGAAAGTTAGAAGGAATTTGCTTCACACTGTGCAGAAAATTCACTGACATTTGCAAAGGAAAAATCCACACAGCCATTTCCGTGTAAAAAATTAAATTCCCTAATTAAATTTGGTAATAGCTATTGTGGCTTGGTTCCTTTCTGCCGAACGTGGTTCAGTTGGTTTTGCGATTATCGATGGATTTGTCTTATCACACACATGGGGGATGCAGCGGTCTCATTATTGAAATTGATGGACGAAGCAATCCTGTTGGTGGAGGCAAATGGTTGCAAAGGATAAATGAATCAGTGAGAACGAAAACACACCAACTTGGAAAAATGAAAATAATGAAGACAAAAATAAAACTGCACAATAGGTGAAGAAGTTAGTTAAGAAAAAGATTTTTGCTGCCGAAAGACAAGTACTTATGGCCACTTCGAAGGTCCAAGTTGGAACAGACGCGCTAACTTCAATGACCTGTCTGTAAATTAATTGTCTTCAATGGAAATTGAGTATTTTCGACAGGGCCGGATATACCTACTTTACCGCCCATGGGCCGCCTGTATTTTGCCGCCCTCTTCTCATTCGTTTTGAAACATCAATAAAAACCATCAAGTGAGCGTGACGGAGGGAAAGGGGTGCATAAGACGCGTTTATCTACTCGTGTTGGATACATTTTTTGCGAAAATCATGTAAACATTACCAGTAAAATTTCACGGAACTTTGCGCAAAAGTTAATTTTTGTAAACCTATCTTTGTGTGGACAAGGTTCTTCATTTTTAAGAAATAAACCAAAAAATTACGAAAGAACAAATGTGGTTTAATAATTTTAACTTCCGCCGCTGCGCCGCGGCGCTGATCGCGCTGTGTTTGGCGCAATGCGTGAGGTATTCTTGCAGTCTTGTAGGCGCTATGCGTTTCACGCCAACCGCTCCTGACCGCACTGTGTTCGGCGCAATGGGTGAAGTATTCATTCAGTCTTGTAGGCTCTAATATGTGTTACATGCCGACCGCGACCGCCGCGCCGAGGGCTTTTCCTTTTCATCTCAAGTCCTCGTCATCATCCCTCTCTGCGCTGAGCTCCAAGCCAAATTGCGTGTTCAGTTTCTCTCTTAACTCGACTAATTAAAGATGTTGTCTCTTGTATCAAGGAGAACGACAAAATTAGAAATCACTATACTCTCAGGGAAGAGAGATTTCGTCCCCTTTTCTCATTGATAATTTTTTTTTTTTTTAATCCGATTTTTTTATACCCACATTTAAAAAAATTGCAAACTTTGCCGCCCCCTAAATTTGCCGCCATGGGCAGCAGCCCATGTGGCCAACCCCTTAATCCGGCCCTAATTTTCGAGTTACCCAGTTGGTGTGTTTTCGTTCTCACTGATTCAAATGAGGATAGTTGTACACTAATTAACGGCAACCAATGAGAGACCTTACGGTTACTCCATGGTTATTTCTTTATTTTTTAATATCCACCCGTTTTAACCAATAAAATCGCTCCATTGTCCCTTGCCTTCTTTGTCAATTAGTTTGTCTTTAAACGTTAAAAATCAGTCCGCAGAAATGTCACGAAAGGAGGAAGGGATATATGAAGGTAGGGTATACTCTTATTTTTCGCTTTCAATTTCATGGACTTTGAAGAACTTATAATTTTCACGATAGAAGATGTTGTTGTAAATCAATGAACAAGAATCAAAATATCTTTTTTCTTTTTCTTTCCTCCTTTTTAAGCATCTTAACTCTTAACTTAGCCGATCACCGTCATATGATTCCGAATAGTACAATTTTTAAATTTTCTATACATGAAAGGCTCACCAATCGACCTCGGTTCAAAATTTTACGATATCACGATATCTGACGATATCTATCACGATTTTACGATATCTGTTCAAAATAATTCGTCGTTGTTCAGACGAAAGAACATATAGGTAACTAAGGTTATACAATTTTCTTTTGCAAATCGTACTTTTACTAGGGGACTGCGGGGGACGTCTGCGCGCATGGACATCTATCGCTGATTTTTCCTCTGACTACATGCAAAAAGCAGCTAGATTTTGAGCACAAACTGTCCCAATATATTCTCACGAAAATTTGACCGGTCAAAGTCAATTTTGCAACCCTGAAATGGAATTACGCTCTTTAATCTGTAAAAAAACGATTTATTTGTGAAAATCTAAACCGATCAAATGTTATACATTTTGAACAGTCTTCTCGCATTGTGTCGGATGACAAAACAAAATGACTACTAAAAAATAGTTAAAATACCTAGTTATTAAGTTGAATCTGCGCCAGCTAACTTATGATGCGCTCAAAAGCAACCATAAAAATACCTAGCACAATGTTGGTAACGCAAAAGGCGCAAATCTTAATACATACGTTTGTTCAGGATTTATTTTAGGGTCCACAAAAGTAATTGGACTGCATTTTTCAATTAGGAACCACAATTTCTGCCTCAAATGTAAAAACACTTATGTGTATAGGGAAACTAATGGTAACTACGTTATTTCTAAACTGAGCTATATATTGTAGTTTTTAATTGCTAAATGTGGTCCAATTTCAATTCAATAGAGGTCTCATTTTACTAAAGATACTCACGTGGGAGAACAGAGGCGAGTGCTATCAGAGCAAGCACATGAGCCAGACGAACTTGTAATACACGGGGATAAGGTATGTGACGATTTTGCATCCTAATTTCCGCCATTTCTTGACACCTGATTTTAATAATTTTGCGGTTATTTAAACCAAAATCATTATAGAGGGCGCCGGACTGACGGTGGAATAAGTACCTAGAAAAAGAAACCGAGGCTTTTCGAAAGTAATCACAGTATTTTGAGATTTCCGAAAGATTTAACGCACATCCATTTAATTCAATCACAATCTCTCAAAGGGTGATAATATCTTTAAACAATTCTTAAGGTCAAATTCATTATAATTTTCAGATTTAAATACGCGTATCAATAATTTTCGTGCGCGGCACACAATTTCATATGTGTAGGTGTACCCAATTGTTTAAAACATCCAGTTGACGACATAATATATTTAAAAAAAAAAAAAAAAAAAAAAAAAAAAAATTAGCTCAATGGTGTATTTCAACGAGTAGGTATAAAATTAAAGTGACTCGATTTTTAAGACAAGCATTTAATTGCTGTGCGTCTAAGTCATCATAATGTCACTATAGGTGCCTCAAATCAAAATTTAGAATATATGTTTGTAGCAACAAGTACATTGATGAATCAGAATCCTGCCTAGTCCAGAGAGAGATATGTGAAAGTTGGATATTGAATTTTAAAATTGCAAGTTTTAATACAATCATGAACAAACACGAGAAGTTCTTACCTGTGTTGGTAAATAGCCGAGTGTTCACTGAGATGCAGTTCTGTCAATACTGGTTCAACACTGTTTTATCAAAAAGAGGAATAAGAAATGCGAGTATAGTGAGTGCTTAATTGCACTGCCCTCTGTTTTATATATTACGTTCCGGGGTCAATCTCATAAGATAGCAAACAGTCATCATGTGGACAATGAAATCATCGAATTTTTCGTCGTGCCGAAGAATTTACAGTTGCAAGATTCTCAGATAAATGTTCTCATATTTCCGTCATTCCGCAAGGAAATTTAGTGTAGAAACGGTTACAACTTTCCTTTAGACTAGTGTATACTATTTTTTACCTAAAACTGAGCCTTTTAAATTTGCTGCAATTGAACATGGCACAATGTCAATTTTTGCTGTATTTTTCTATAAATATAGGAATTTAATCAGTTTTGCGATCAAAATTTACTCTCAGGGGGTATGAGCAATTTTTAAAATTTATGAATCTTTTCTACTCGACTCAACAAAAAATATTTGTTTACAAAAATTTTAAGTATAGCAAAGACTCCACGAAATTGTTTTATCACTTCGACTTACTGAACTTATGGGAAATCACAAGAGATTTACTTTAGCTTTTGTCGGACATAGTTTCAAAAACATTTTAGTAGAATACTAAATAACTTAGGTAAGCAATTTTGTTTTTTTTTAACAGAAATACAAGTAAAAATTTGCAGAAAAACTTTAGAGTCATGTAAACATAAACGCATCAGTCGCATACTTGGCAACACTCGTATATAACTGTGCACAGACTTAAATTGATAAAGCTGTTCGTGAAATTTCATCAACATAAGACGTGTTAACGGTGCAATTTTGCGCAATGTCTAGATGTGCAAATCGTGAATAACAATTTGTTTTGGGCATGCATCATCCTCGAATTCGATGTATGGCAAATGTTTCATCGCAGGTCATGAAGGTTCGTCTAATCCTAAAATAAATTGATTGAACTCTACGTAGGTGCTACAATGTAGTCCATTTTTTGAAAATAAGGTCCCATTGCATTCGATGACTTGCCTGGTTACAGCTCCACAAACATTTGTAATTTATTTGTATTCCATTTCCTAAATACATTTATAATTTTCCTCCTTTCAGTTATAGTTATTACTTAGCTCCGTTTCTTCAGAAGTTTTCTGAGATTAGACTCCTGTGGTTTGTGTTTGGCACAATAGGAATACAAGAATTTGATAATTTTCCATAAGAAGACTGAGAATAGTGTGAGCGCTATGGTAATGACTGCGATTATATCTAATAAAATATACTGGTGGAATGGTAAGTAAACTGATGCTGGTTTTAGGTAATGAGCTCCTTTGTGCCTGATGACGTATTCAACCCAGTAGATTGCCCGCTCGAGTGGTGTCTGTGGCTGGTCGTGTAAAATGCTGGATTGTTCCTTAACTCGCTTGTAGAAGCTAAAAAATACCGAAAAAATAAAATAGTAAAAAGCTGAAACCTTGTGAATACAGTCTTTCATTTTTACCCAGTGAGTCAGGATGCGTTTTCTTTCAGCTCGAATTCGCTATCCATCATTTTCATGGATATTTTTAAACATCATTTTACTATTTCAGTAGTGATCTCTAAATATACATGCTTATTGATTTTAAGTTTCAAAAAAATTATCATCGCCTCCGATAATTACCATTTTTTTTATTTATGTATTTTTGTGTGATAATTTCATTTTCATACAATACACTTGCAACACTTCAGTTGGGCTAGCGGGGAAAAAAGTTGCTGAGGTAACACCTGGGTTTACTTCACGATTTTTTTGTTTTGTTTTGCTTTTTTTTTTCAGTGTAGATTGTTAGTGTAAGTGGCCTCAATGTAACAGAGCCTTAGCATGCTTCCCGAATTGATTGATTTGAAACCCGAAATGACAAAGTGAGGATTGCCTAATCTCGAATGATTTACATTGCATCATTTCAAATTGAAGGCGATTTATATACTTATTCGTTGGCCACTGATCACAGGCGTCACTTGTAGCGTAGGAACGCGTTTTTGGAAAAATCTAATTTCTCGGAGAGTAGGTAGGTGATAAAAAAAAAAAAAAAACTAAATTTATTTTCGAATTATCACCATCTCATGGTTAGGTATATGATTAGGAGATGAATTGCCTCTCCTCCCCGTACACCGAGGGGAAAGGTTAAAATTCCCTAAAGGAAAAATAATCCTAAGGAAAAAAGAAGGTCCCCTGAGATTAAAATTACCATGTAGTGGTATTCCATATGAACTATGGATTGATAACAGTCATAACCATTAGTGGTGGTATTTTCACCACTAATTTGCTAATTTTACCCTTGGGTGTAAAACTACCGATTAATGGTAAAAACGTCTTTATTATCGGTGGCCGTGCTCACCCTATGTAAGCTGAGCTCATATCGACGGTGAGACTACCAAACATAGCATCTTAGTTTGCTACGTTTCAGACTTCCTGTCAATTTTCATTTTGTAAAACCGAAAACTACACAACGTCAATTCTTGACAATTTCTGTGATTTTTCCTCTCAGTCCGAGGAAAACTCAGTGAATATTTTAAGGAATGATAGTTGTTCTCCATCAAAAAAATAAATTGGGAGTGGAGATTTTTAAACGATTTTTTTTTTCATTGCAAACGGGATACGTGGTCTCATAGGTTCACCGTCGATATGTAGCAGTGTAGCGCCACTAGAGTTAGGTATGTTGACAATACTATTTCATCAGTTGACTGGTAAAGGCCGCAGGGGCATATAGACAAGGGGGGTGTCCAGGGGGTCTGCCCCCCTCCCCCTTAGCCTCGTTTAGCTGTACATTTTTTTTTTTACTTTTGAAGGGCAGACATAAAATGAATCACTAAATACAAAAAGGGCACAAGTCCAGAAAACCTAATTATTCAGGAGACACAAAAAACTGTTTATTTCGTGGTAGATATTTTTTGGAAAGTCGTTATGCTTAAAAAATATCTACCACGAAATAAACAGTTTTTCGTGTCTCCTGAACAATTTGGTTTTCTGGACATGTGCCCTTTTTGTACTTAGTGATTCAAATATTATCAGGGACGTACACAAAATAATGTAAATTGACCCCCTACCCCATAAAGAATTCCTAGCTACGCCACTGGAAGGCCCTTTGGTCAGAATTATATGTATAATAACTCACGAGGGTGTGTTTAAGATAGTCGATACAGCATTCTGCAGCCTGTTGTAGGTCAAATGTCTGTATTCCAATTTAAGGCCGATTCCGGACTGCTGTATGTACTCAACGTTGTGGAACTGATCGAGCATAAACGGGACTCCGATGAGGGGCACTCCGAAGTGGATCGCCTCGATCAAACTGTGTAAACCACCATGGGTCAGGAAAAGAATGCAGTTCGGGTGTTCTGTAACATATCTCAACATATATTTTGGGCTCTCTACTCGTTAAAAGTTCCATAAAACCACTGCTAAAAATCAATGATTTACTCTGAGTGAATAGCCGGCGTGAAAAAAAAAATCCAGGGCGAATTTCGCGCCGTACTCTGAGTGAATAGATCAGAGCGTAAATATCACCAACGACGGACGAATTAGTTAAGGTACCCCAAATAGCGTGAATTCAGGGCATCCTGGTGCGAGCGTTGAATGGCAAAGTGGTAGCGCATTCGCGCAACACACACTATAGTCTACTTGATTTTTGACAAAGGGATACTTTGAGGTAAAGATGACCAGAAATCTGGTAGCATTCCGTAATTTTGACGGATGCGAATAGGTAGAGTTATGATCTCCGCTACCATACTGCCGTGCTAGGAAAGAACGCCGTATGAGCATTCGAGGGTTGCCAAATTTCCTTTGATAAAATGTTTATTTTTGAGGAAGGTTATGAACATTTTTCCTTGAAATTTTCAGGGACTCTCGGCGAAATTACAAACAAAATTATCTGAAAAATTGGAAGGAAAATATTAATGAGTTTACCAGGAAATTCGTGTTGTATCAAAGCAAATTTGGCAACGCTTGAAGGTTCATACGGCGTTTTTTCTTAGCACGGCAGCATAGTCTGTTGGCGCTTACCGTATATTCATTGCACTGTCGCTCAAACCATACTTTTTTTCAGTGTACGGAATGACTATGGTTACGACCCGTGCTCACCTTAGCGTTCATTGATGTGCAACATTAAATCAAAAGTGGTGAAGATTTCAATGAATAAATAACCGTACCAGACCCGAAACTTACCAAGAATACTTTGCTGAGGCAGCCATTTCTTAATTAATATTTGGGAAGAGTTTCCGCATGCCTCAGTATTGTCCCATTTCCAGAGAACTCGCTGTTTGAGAGATTTAAATACTGATACGAGTGCCCTCTTATGCTCTTCAGAGATCATATCGGCCTTAATCCAAGTTCCAAAACTCACGAACACCACACCCTCTGATGCAGAATCCATGAAACTTTGCAAGTCCTGATGAAAAATTGAAGCTTGATTATCGAATGGGATAGACATCATAAAGTATTACCTAAAGAAGTTGAAGGTAATCGAAGACGATGGTATGATGTGATTGCCATTGCAAATTAAATTAATCGTATTCTTCAAGCTGAAGTCTTCCACGATCTTATAATAAAAACTCCTATGATAGGAAAAAGAAAAAGATTATCCGAACAATTTTTGACTCGAAAAGATAACTGCTTAATGGAGTAACGCCGCTTCGATAACGCTGGTCGACTAAAAAACAATTTTTTTGGAATTTTCCTTCGAATATTATTAACTGTTCCTGCGTATATTTTTAGCACTGAGTCCGAAAATGACTCCGTTTTGCTTGGCCAGGGTCGATTGTCCCCGAAAAAATCGGAATTTTTCCGAAAAATCGAGCTTTTCTGAAGAAAAATCAATTTCCGGAAAATCCGTGCACGTTGGAGAAGAACGAAGATCATTTTCGGATCCAGCAGCCAAAATTACATAGATAATCATGTAATGGATGCCTATTGAAGTTTCCTTTCTGCACTGAAAAAAATGGTATGCTGTTTTAGCACCTAGGATGTCAAAAATGTGTCTGGTGATCCTAAGATGCTGCCTTGATTTCCCACGCAGTTAAATTTGCATTCCTAGGATGTAAAGTTAACTGCGGGAGCAGTAAAGACAGCCTCTTGGGATCACTAGACACATTTTTGACATCCCAGGTGCTAAAACAACATATTATTCTATTCAGTGTGTCAATTCCTAATATCGAGGTTTTTTCGGACAAGTGCTCCTTCCCGCCCATATATATGCCTCGATAAAATGAAGTGTTCTTAATTGTAGGTACCGTAGACTTGCGACCAGCCGAGATCGTTGGGCGGCCAGCGCGAACTTTCTTAAGATTTTGTATTTTTTACGAGAGGAGAGGGTATAACGCTAGCACTGACACCACCCCCCTTTAGAACTTTACGTAATTTGCTAATTTATGAACGCTGCCTCATCTCTAAAATGATTTTCTTACCGAAGGCAGGGCGGCTGGTGATTTCAGATGAAACCCTCCGATTTCAATGATATTTGGAGCGTAAGGTCTCGGTGGGTGAAAAGAATGGTGAGAGCCAACCAGAACTAAGGAAATGTTGCGAATCATATCCCGCAAAGGTGGTCGAGTCTCAACTCCGGGGTAGTGCAAATATTCCTTCAATATCTTCTCGTGCTTTGGTAGCGTATACCATATGATTCCCAGTTGTGTGTATAGGCCCCATATAGTGTTATGCAGACGTTCCACGAATGACAGATCTGGGGGATGAAATACTTTCGAAATAATAATGCGATTATACAGGGTGATCCAGACCTACCGTACAAGGCCTTTTTCCGGTTAATTCAGGCCGTTGGGGGTGAAAACTGGGAATCGACCCCAAGAAATGCGAATTTCATAGTTCCGAAGCCCCTCCCGGCATATCCCTCGGGGAAGTAATCGAGAGGTTTGTACTTAAAAAAGTGCGATTCATGTCAAAATTTTGAAATAATTTAATCGGAAGCAGACTTCACGATAAATTTTGACTTAGATCGGCACTACGAAATCCAAAATCGGCCCATCCGCATCCGACATACCGACCCCTAAATGTTGGGGACACAACCCCCTTTCAGATAATGCGCAAGTTCACTAAATTGACGTAGAGACTCGGAAAATAAGTGGGTTCATAGGTAATTGACCCCAAGTAATCCGACTATGAAGGCCGTCCCTTATCGTCCTCAGAGGCTTCTCTGGTGGGGTACGGGGGGGGGGGGGGGGGCTAAACTTAAAAATTAATTGTTTTATGATTCCTACGATAGTTCACCAGAGAAAACTCCGGGGATGACTGAAGACCTCCTGGATTCCTTGGGGTCGATTACTCATGAAAACACATTTTTTTCCGAGTGTCCACGTTAATTTATCGAACTTGCATTTTTTGAAAGGGAGCTCTGCTGTCTTCATCTTTAAAGATCAGTATTTCGGACACGAATGGGCCGATTTTGGATTTCATGGTGCTGATTTAAATTAAAATTTTCCGTAAAATCTGACTCCGATGAAATAATTTCAAAATCTCGACAAAAATCCCGACCTCTGAACTACGGACCCCTCCTTCCTTGCTTTTACCCCTCAAGGAGATCCGGGGGTGCTCCGACCCCGTGAATTTTAGATTCCTTGGGGTCGATTCCTGAATCGCCCCCGCGGTCCTAGACTTCATGTGACCTACTCGTACATTAACCGCAAGAGGCCTGGTATGGTAGGTCTAGGCCACCCTGGATATTTTAATAATTCGGAAAAAAGATAACTCAAAAATGATGCAATTTTCCCGGGAAAATACCGTTCCTGTCATATTAAGGCACTCATATTGGAAATAATTGGGTATATCTCGAATTACTGATCTTAAACTCATACAATTGGCGTCCCAAATGCTCTCCGGATCTCAAGCGAAGCAATGGACCACTAGACAAGGTACGAATTTCAGCATTCTGATACATGTTTCTTGACCAAAATTTCACGTAGAACACGATGCGTACATAGAAAATTACCGCAATTAACTCCTTACTAAGATATTTGATGATTCTTGATGTGTGAATTCAAACCACCCGCTCATTAAAACTCAATGCTCTACGTGATTCACATCGCGCGCTAAACGTTATCATGACAGTCTCTGCGATGTAAAAATCTGGCAACCTCAATCTTGACGCTTTGGCTCAGCTGTAGCAAATAGCTTATAATTTGAACAACACATGGTGGAAAATGAACATTGCTCGATTGAGAGGCTTGCTGAAACCGTTGTAGTGCGCGATTTGACTCGTGTAGAGCTCTGAGTTTCTTGTGAGCGGGCAGTTCAAATTCCTTGTAGCCAATGTGAAATAAAAACGTTAATATCTTTGTTAGGAGTTGGTTTCAGTAATTTTCGTTGTAAGAATCGTGTTTCACGTGAAATTCTGATTAAGAAACATGTATCAGATTGCTTAAATTCGTACCTTGTCTAGTGGTCCATTCATAGATTGCCAAGATAGCTTCACTAGCCATTTTGAACTTTAAACGGCCGACATGTTAAAGCAACGGAGTAGGCTTGAATTTTACGCCACAAATGTTCTTTTTTAAGCCAATTTCAATGGGTGTATCTTGAAATGAGGGTTGCTATTTGAAAAAAAAAACAGAGTCTGTGCGACTCTCAGGGGTGTATAGTCTGCCGGTTTCTCCACTTAGAAGGGATCAAATGCTTGTTTTCTTCGACCTGGATAAACCCCCAACGTAACGTTTCGGCTCAATAGATCGATCAGCAACGCAGTTACAAGATGATGCAGAACTTTTGGTTCACACTGTGTCGATATCATGATTTGCATTAATTTATCAACGGGAACTCTCGCTCAATGAAGGAAAGCTCATAATGGAAGTTAGAGTCCGTGCTTTCCTCAGGGGTCTATAGTCTGCCGGTTTCTCCACTTAGAAGGGATCAAATTATTGTTTTCTTCGACCTGGATAAACCCCCAACGTTTCGACTCAATGCTCGATTAGCAACGCAGTTACAAGACGGTGCAAAACTTTTGGTTCACCATGTGTTGACATCATAATTTACATTAATTTATTAACGGGAACTTACGCTCAATGAAGGAAAGCTCATAATCCGGTATATAAGAATAAGTGTACGGGTTCCCTTGGAAGCTGGCAGTGTAGAGAGGCAAGTGTTGCGGACACAGTTCGATTAAAGGGGCATTGAATCGATGCCCGAGGGCGAGAAATGATTGCTGGTGCGTGAAGAAGTTTCCCATGATGACGTCGAAACGTTCAGAGGAGGATATGAGCTTCTGAAGAGGTTCAGACGCAAATGCTGCCTGTGTCCAGTCAGCGATTATGCGCCATCTGTCGTAGATACTCCGAAAACGGGACATCTCCGTGAGATCAACAAAACTGTAATCTGTCCAAAATTGGCGAAAATCAGATCTTAAGTGAAAAACAGTCGAGTTCGTAGATCTTTAAAACAGATTTTTTTACACAAACAAAACAATTGATTATCGATGCGTTCGTAAAAAATAATGTGCAAATCACTTTCAAATCTCGAGGGAGCCTATACTTTTCCTTATTTTTCGTGTTCAGTTTCTGAACTTCGGGCTCTAAAAATTTTAGAGAGACTGGGAAAGAGAAGAGGACTAGAGAGTGTGAGCAATAAAAGGCAAGAGTATTTGTATTTGAAAATTTTGAGTTAGTCTGCACCTTTTGCGGGGGGTGCACCTCCCCCCCCCCCTTACGAGATTTCGGCTGTGCCAAAAAGTAGCTCTCATTGACCTAAAAACATCCTCGATCGCTTTGCTACCTGCATGCGTTTCAAAGATAGAGGACGGGGGGTTGGGGATTTTTTGCTCACCCTGTGTGATACACGTTAATATCTTCAGGAAGGGTGCAGATATTGATTGATGTGCGGTTTGGACAAAACTGCTTCAAATTAATATAGGATTTCTTTGTTTTTTTTTGGGGGGGGGGGTGAAGAGGGCTGTGACCTTCTATCTTTGTGTGTTTTTTTCCAATGAGGGGGCTCCCGTTTCGGAAGTGGCCCCCTCGGCGAAAAAATTGCGTATGTTTAATTTAGGAGGTTCCATCTAATAAACCTCATGCCAATGTCTGTAATCGCTCTTGGGGTATCAATTAGTATCCATCCATACTTATCGCACACCCTATTTATTTGTTTTCTTTCTTACTTCTTTTTTTCATGTGTAGCAATGCACGGATGGAAATACATAATAAGATAAGCGCACATTAAAATTATTACAGTGAATCGTACTTGTCCTTGGTATATCTGTCGCAGGCAAATAGTAAAATCAGCATTTTGTCAAATGCCTAGGCAAATAGTCAAATATTCTAACTTAATTGGATTGAAATTCTGATTCTTTTCCTAATTTCAGACAAAATAATTTTGAGGAGATACTGATCTTGAAATTTTCAGCATGTCGTAAAATACAGAATTTTTGGAATTTCAACGTTTAAAAATATGAGAAGCAATTGAAGAGGAAGAAACAGAAAGAGTTCGTATTCTTGATGAGTTATTTTCCCAAAAATAGAGAAAAATCGTAAGCTCTTCGCCATAAATTTACAAAATTTTGTAGACCGTCAAAATTTGACTATCTGTCTAGGCATTTGACAAAATGCCTGATTTCACTATTTGCCTGCTACATATCGATGGTGAAAGTGCAGAAGTGCGTATCCCAGAGAACACGATTTTCCAGGAGAGTAAAAAACTGTCTTCATTCCTCCTTATTGTCAGTAGAAGGGTAATAATTCTTGAAGATAGCAGGAATGAGATGCTTTTTCAGACTCCGTCACCATTTTGAATTTTTTCTCGAACTGTTAGAAAATACGGCAGAAATGTCGAGATTCGCGAATTAAAATAGAGTTTATTCACACTTAAAACTTGATTACAAGCCTTAGTTGATCCAATACGGTAGGACAAGCGTTTCTCGACTCGATTGACTCTAATAAAACTGACCGTTGTGATGAACTGTCAGTTCATGATTGCATTGGCCCAGAGAGTGAATGATGGACATGAGCGCCGCGCGCCGCTAGTGATAGGTACCTTTAAAAAAATTATACTGAGGGGCTCTCGAGTGATAAGCATTTAGCAACTTTTCAGAACCAGCGAATTCCTGAAAATAAATAAAAACACAGAACAGCTGATCAGCTGATATATATGATGTTGGCGGGAAACGCCGAGGATCGCGCGTTGTGCGTGAGGCGCGCCGGATAAAATGAAGGAGCCAGAACGAGATACGCATTTCTGCACTTAAGCCCGAGATATGCGAAAAAAATTCTTCGGTTTTAGGTGACTTCCCGATTTTTTTCGATTATAATATCTTGCAGGCAGATAGATGACATCTCCATCAACATATTTATGCAGCTAACTCAAAACTGTCAAAAATCGAGATACGCACCTAGCTGCACTTTCACCATCGATATGCATATGAATGAATTATTGGCCTTTCTATGTGTGTGTAGGGGGGGGGGGGGTGACGAATCAACGTACCTTCCGGCAAAACAAACAGCTTCGAATCCAAGAGAATTTCCTGGTAATTGGCCAGATTTTGCTCCATAGGAATTGATGTGATCATGGTTACCTCATGGCCACGAGCCAGGAGTTCCTTTACCAGCACAGAGAGCGCCATGGTCTGACTTTTGAACGGCATCGGCAATGAGACAAGAATCCTAGCGCCCTCCAAAGGAAGATGATACAACGAGATGATCAAGGCCGTTAATAGAATGGTTCCTCGAAAGTGCATTCTGATTGTATTGCAGAGGGTCAAGGGTCTATAATTCTAGTTTACCAGTAGGTAAGGCAAGTTCAAATCTGAAAATGGGAAGAGAATAAAAAATCACAAGAAAAAATGATCTGATCTGCGTTATTAGGATCTGCGAAATTGTCGGTCATGTATGTCAGGAAAAGTTACAGCCGATGGATGGAAAACGACAATATCTCAAAATTTTAAGTGTTACCTAAAAGGAAGAAATAGCACATACTTACTGGAAATAGCGATCGGAATACGACAAGGTGGTTGTGAAAAAAAAAAACCAAGGTTGCAGGTATTTCACTTTTTTACTTGGCACAATGTAACGAAAAAAGAAGTAAATATAGACTCAATCGATTTCAACCGAAATATTTCATCATTTTAGCCTGTAGCACGCATACAAAAACAAAGGGGTGTTACCTTATTCTTTCCTGAAAAGAAAAGGTACAGCTTCGAGCCGGAAAACTGTTTATATTCTGAAGTAATATCATTCTATCGATGTACACATTGTAAGCTTAACGACAACAACTATAGGCCCCAGCAAGCGTTGGCGCGTCGGCGTGAGATAATCGCCCCCCCCCCCCCTTCTCCTCCTCCATCGTTCATCACTACCGCAAGCATGTAAAGTCGCGAATAAAATAGAGAGCTCGAAAACCCATATCACTCAACTCCAGCTTATGCGACTTATTATCAAGCCTCCAAGCTTTGAAGTGTGATTATTGACCGAAAATATCCCAGATTTGAATCGTATCAGAGCGGACTCTCGCGCTGAACCCTCGAGATCTGAGATTCCCTCCTGCTGAGCACTCCCCACACGCTTGTCGCTAACATCGAAGTATTCGTAAAAAAAAAAAAAAAAAAAAGGGTCGTAATAATGCTTCGCCAATAATTATAATTTTAATAGGGAATTTATCACTGCATCACTCGAATTTACTGGAATGTACCGGGACAATTGATCGGAATTGCTTCGATCGACATAATTCTATCGAAAAATAAAATCGAACCTGTCTTGGCTGTCTTTCTATTACTCCTCGATAAAATCGCTGTTCATCGGTTCACTCTCATCTGTTGCGATCGATTCCTCTCCGTATATCCCCCCCCCCCTTTAAATTAACTTTCCTTTTTTTATTCCTTTCTGCTCTTTCCTTCACTCTCCCTTCTCCTTCCTCTTCATCTTTTCTTTTGCTTTTTCACCTTTTCTCTTCAATTTTGTCTTTTTATCTCCATCATTTTCTTTCCTTCATTGTAACTGTTTTCTTTTCATCTTCTTTTCCTCGGACGGGAAATAAAGATAAAAAGAAAAAAAACAGTTTCATGGGATACATCCCCAAGGGAGCATTTACTTTATACTGACCGTTTATTTGTTAACTGTAAATGTGTTTGAATCCAAATTCGAACTAAACTTTCATACGACTTACAAGCATGCTATGGAAAATGTGAAAAAATTAACGCAATTGCATAGTTCATATTCTTTTGTTTTATTCCGTAACACTTGTTTATTTTTAATCCTCGTATAAAAACCACCCATTTGCTAAATACAATTCTAGCTAGAGCGCACTTCAGCTTTGCATTCACGACTGCAAAAGTTTGAAAGGAAATCGAAAAGGCCAGCGCGTATGAAGGCTATTTCAATTGTAATCTTCCGTCGCATTTCTAAGGCGCAATGATACAACTATTCGAACTCTCCGGAATGCGTGAGGTATCACGCCGCATTTGAAGGCGTTTTCAAAACAGCCTACTTCCGATACCCGGATTATCGTTTTGCGATTCCAACAAAAGTTTACGTGTCTATAGCAACGGAGCCCGGCGCGTCTGACTATTAAATGGGGGATAGGACATAACTATTCGACCACGTGGGAGCCTGTGTTGCCTAATTTACAAATTGAAGGCAAACTGAGATGACGTTCAAGTAACCTTTTCTGTTTCTCGAGTGAGAGTATCATTTATAAAACAGCGCACAATATTGTGCCTTTACTTTCTCGGATAGTTTTGAGATGAAAATCGACAAAACATACCGCTTTTTGGGTTAAAAGAGAGTTTAGCGAGGCGTGACATTATAATTTTGACGGAATTCATGAGCAAATTTGCCTACATTCGTAAGAGCATAATTAATCGCTTCGTACACACACTGTGGTCATTTTGAATCAGGGATGTTGAAGCGAAAATTTCCGGCTATCATAAAAGAATGTTTTCCAAAATTGCGATGAATTCTTGTCAGTTGAAACCTATGATTAACAAAAATTTCATATTAGAAAAATAAAAGGGATTTAATAGGTTACTCCACTTACGTTGAATTTAAAATTTAATTTTTTTGAAAATCAGCCTGGACAAATACTTAGAGATTGGCTTACATTATTATAAAATCAGTATTTTTCGGCATTATTCTCTTGCATATTCTCGAGCCACTCCTTATGTTTTTATCAAGTTGATAAAGTTTCTTCAGTAATACTTTTACGCAAGACCACACGAAAAACTGTACAAAACATAAAACGACGATGAAACTACAGGAACGTGGATCTCGGTTTGAGATTATCTTTGGTTGTAGACTTCCTGTCACACATTATTTGTTAGATAAAAAAATGTAAACAAAGCCTCATTTTTTGAAAACTGCCCTGATTTGACTTCTGCGTGTAAAATAAAGGTATGTAAATTTCAAGCCAACCCGTCGGTTCGTCCTCTTTTGATACACTCTTTGATTGAAAGGTAGTGGAGCTTTTGAAATATCGCCAACGAGATATCAACGGTGTAAGTCGGCAATCACATTACTCAATTTGCGACGTCACAGACTTCCTGTCATACTTTATTCTTTGAACGGATCACTACTCAACGGCAATTCTTCAAAACTGCCGTGATATTTCTTCTCTGTGCGATGAAAATTCTGCAAAAACTTCAAGGAATGATGTCAGTTTATTCTTCTTTAAAAAAAAGAACATAGCAGCGGAGTTTCGTAGACACCACAAACGAGTTATGTGATTGCCGACTCACACCATGGATTTACGTTCTTGCAGTTTCACCATCGACAGGCAGGACGCGATGTAAATCAAGTAACGTTCACATGATTGTATGTACGATTATATTCTCCTTCCAATTACATGCCTTGTAAGTGCCCTTGTAGCAACGGTTCGTGAAAAACTCGTAAAAAAATGTAAAGAACTTGAATTTCATTAACCCTAGTCTGCCAAACGGATTTTTGTTACAAGTCTGCCAATTACGGGTCATTTTGACCCGTATTTGAAATACATGTGTTTGCTGTATTTTACTTCTTTTTTTACACTTTTTTTTGGTAACTATATATTCTAATGATAGTTAGGGCCTACATTTTGAATTTTTTATTTTCCTAAAACATCCTGCACTGTTCAGGTTATGCAATTTGCACTGTTTTTGATCTAGCATTATTTGTACAGCCCGATAATCAAGGATAATTTTTAGGTTTTTTGGGGATTTTCTTCGCATTTTGGGTAGGACCGACTGGAATACTCACTCATACACATTTTTGGAAAGAAACAGTTATAATATATTACTTTGAAGGCTTTAATGCTACAAATAATCATGAAAATAGAAAAATTTACTAATATTAGTACAAAAACTTTGTCACAATAGTTCAAAAATCTTCAAATACAACTAGAAATTGCCTCTGAATTTGGTAAAATTTAGAATACTACTTTCCTTAGAGGAACGTGGTAACAAGATAAAAAGAGAAAAATAAAGAACTAAATCTAAGTCAAGTAGGAAAAATGGAATTCCAGTTCCAACACATGTCTTCAAAATTAACTATAGGGGAATTATCTCTAGAATTTGGTGAATCCAAGAAAGCTCTCTACTTGGTGGGAACGTTATAACAAAATAAATATAGGAACAAAATAGTGAACTAAAACTTAGTGACTTATATGCATCGGTTACAAACAAGTTTACTGTGCTGACCGCACACAAAAGAATCACATGGGTGGCATTTATTGTTGCACTTTCTGTCCTTACTTGCTACACAAATATGGCACCTTTTACGTTTTTTGATTTGTGGTGCATCTCCTACATCTCTATTTTCATTTGCAGCCCCTGTTTCGTAACCAAGAAGTTCTATAGGACGATGCGAGTCTCGCGTCGAAGTAAAACGCAAGCATTTCTGACTTCTAATTGCGGTCTGATGAGTTGATCGACTAAATTACGTAGATAGATTCCTCTGCAGTTTTTGAGCCGGTGCCATTGTAAGGCAGGGTGCTGAGTTTCGAATATTCTAAAAGCGTTCACACGTCCTACATCAAGCATGTTGAGAAAAAACGCAAGGGGCCACCTCCGAGTCTGGCGCTTTGTGGAATAAGTGCGCACCATTTGGTCCATTGTGTCAACTCCAGTTTTAGTTTTATTATAGTAGATAATAATTTCTGGTTTTGACTTCAGCTCAGGAACAATAGCTTTGTCATCGTGTGTCGCTGAGATTAGAACTACGCTCTTATTTTTCTTGGGGACGTAACTGACCATTACAATGTCCTCATAAAATCCAAAAATTGAAGAATGTTTCTCGCGAGTGGGCCTAGGTTTCATAATTTCTGGAACATCTCTGCGTGATTTTTTGATTGTACCGACTAATGTCGTTCGATTTTGAGAGTAAAATTTGGCTAATGGAACACTCGTAAAAAAGTTATCTAGCGTGATATTGCGCCCCTCATTGAGCACTGGAGCTGATAATTCTCGACAAACCGATTCTGCCAAGCCAACCTCGACGCCGTCACCCTTTTTTCCGAGGTACAATTTTGCGTTGTAAGCACAAAAATCAGACTATATTTATCACAGATAACTTTTCTGATGCAATATTTGTTTATGGTTACATAACCTATAACATGCGAATCAAAACACACAGTGATGCCAACATCAAATGCACTGAAAAACAAAAATTCCCTATAGAATTGCATATGGGTCAAATAGACCCCTCAATTGCCGTTTGAGGGGTAGTCTTGAATAAAAATTCACCACGGGTCGGAAAATTTTTTTTTTCACAAAATCATGATAGTTTTGCATAAATGAGGGTTTTTGTGGACCTATATCTGAAGCACAGGTCCGTGGGCCAAAAATTAAGAAAGTTATGCATGTTTTTAGAGCCTGCCGGGTCAATTTGACCCATGTTTGGCAGACTAGGGTTAACACATAAAAAACTCGTAAAAAAGTTGTAAAAGAAAGAAGTTTTTTTACAAGTTTTCGTTTTTATGTAATGTAAGAAACTCGTAAAAAACTTGTAAATAACTCATAAAATTTACTTTTTATTTACAAGTCAGCTTTCAAAATTTTGACTCGTAAAAAACTCGTAAAAAACTTGTAAATAACTCATAAAATTTACTTTTTATTTACAAGTCAGTTTTCAAAATTTTGACTCGTAAAAAACTCGTAAAATACCTGTAAATAACTCATAAAATTTACTTTTTATTTACAAGTCAGTTTTCAAAATTTTGACTCGTAAAAAACTTGTAAAATACTTGTAAATAACTCATAAAAGTTATAATTTATTTACAGGTCAATTGTCAAATTTTTGGCTTGTAAAAAACTTATAAAATACTCATAAACAACTAGTAAAATTTACGTTTCATTGAAGAGTCAATTTTTTAAACATCGACTTGAAAGAAATTCGTGAAACACTCATAAAATACTCATACAATTTAACTTTCGTTTACAAGGCAACATCTGAAATTTCGACGTGTAAAAAATTTGTCATACATTCATAAAGAACTCTTAAAATTCATTTTCATTTACGAGTCAATACCTGAATCGTAAAAAACTCTTGCTGAACAGAAAAGAAATTGAAAAATTCACCTTATTCTCTTTAGGGGTGAATTTCCCAAATTTTGACTCATAAGAAATTTGTAACTAACTCAAGAAAATAAACTGGTAAAATTTATTAGCGAAAGAGTGTATTATATGCATGTGTAACAATTGATGTATTGAACAAAAGAATTTCCAAAATTTTGGCTTCAAAAGCGCGTACACAAAACAACCACACATGAAACAGGCAAGATACTTCAGGGGGCAGAATTATATTTGGTGAGAATTAGGTTACTCACCGGGATGAAAGGTTTCATTTGTCAATGCGCAATTTTATTATTGTAGATGTTACGGGTGCATTATGACAGCAATAAAAGTTCACTTGAATCTGATTTCCTATTCACTTTTCACAACCAGAATTCGGTGAATATTTAATAGCCAGTCATATTGGAAAGGATTTTGGGTATGGTGAAAAATATTTTGCCAGTGTATATAGTTACCACACTGGAAAGCCATTGAAACTACAGTGGATTAACATCCATTTCTAATCGTACCGTTTCAAAATTTGGTGAAAAAGAAAAAAAATGTACTAACTTTAAAGATTCTCATGAACACAATGCACATGTGCAGCTGTGTCTGCAACCTGATTCAGAAAATTTGACATCAATATCATCAATAGGTTATATCGATGATTTCCCTGCCTTTGTCGATGTTGAAATAAACATTCACCATTGTTGGTTTGACCAATTTAGAACACATTAACGGACAAGTTATCTTCACTTCTACATGGACTAGACGAATCAGGATGATTACTGCTAGAAATAAGCTGTGAAGAGATTGCACTTTTTCCATTTTCAGTTTCCAAGTTAGGTCAGGTTGGAGGTTTATAGCTATACATTAATTAATAAAATCTTCAAGCTTTAAGCTTAAATCTTCAAGCTTTATTTCACAAGTTTCCATGTTTAAAATTGAAACGAAAACAAATTTTCTTATGTAAGCTCCTATGTAAAGAAACTTCTATTTTACAAGTAGATTTGTATTCAAAACCTTGTGAAGTGAAGATGCGCAAAGCCCGTATCATACAATCAGAGCTCTCAAAGTGGCACGTGGGATCATGTGACACTCAGATCGAGATCCCTCAATGATAATTTTGTCAGGCATATGATCTGCGGGGGTCACGTGACGCCATTTGAGAGGTCTACTTTGATTGTCTGATACGGGCTCAACACATAAAGAACTCGTAAAAAACTCGCCAAAAAATATCGTTGACGAATTTGGAATCATTTCTCGAGTTTTTTACGTAAAAAACTTTTGGATAAGTAACACGTAAAAAATAATTTTCAGTGGCAGCGAGCACTATTATCTAACACTAGCTGCTTCAGCTCGCTACGCTCGCTTGCGCCGCTAGCCGGGGGCAAGCCCCCTGGACCCCCAGTTGCTCGCTCTGCGAGTAACTGTTGGCTCGCTTCGCGAGCCAAATTTTGCTACTACCAGTGCTTAGAGGACTTCTTGGAGGCAAAATGATAAATTCAAAAACAAAGAATAGGAAACTAAAAATTACCTACTTTTAGAAAAAGAAACAACCTTGAAAAATAAATAACACTCCTGGAAAAGAAAATCAGAACACTTTTTGAAAATGTAACGGTGCGAAAGGGTGAAGATAAATCACCAATTCTCTTGGAAGAAGACATGAGCCGACCCCCGACATGAGTGAAACTGCCGTAGGACCCATGCTAGGGTAGCAGGGTGACACGTGTTGTGAGCAGGTAGGGATGGGTTTACGTGGAGAGGGAAACGGAAAATCAGAGGGTGGGAGGTCCCCCAACCATATGACTCGTCCAGCGTCAAAATGTCGTTATCAAATCGAGGTAAATTTTGCAACTACGGTCGCGCAAATCGAAAAACGAAGGGGTCTTGGCACATCTAGACCCTATGAGCTTTCATTTAAAACAAATCCGAGGAAAATCGGTCCAGTAGTTTCCGAGATCGAATTAGCACAAACTGTCCAGCGTCAAAAATGCAAATATGTCGTTATCAAATCGAGGTAAATTTTGCAACGTCGGTCGCGCAAATCGAAAAACCAAGGGATGTTGGCACGTCTACAGCGTAAGAGCTTTCATTTAAAACAAATCGGAGGAAAATCGGTCCAGTAGTTTCCGAGATCGAATTAGCACAAACTGTTGGAGGCCAAAAAAGGCCTTAGGATATTAAATATATATAGATGAGTTTCTCACTTATTTTTCATAAGCTTTTTACGTAAAAAACTCGTGAAATGATTCCCAATTCGTCAACTGGGAACTTTTTTTTACGAGTTCTTTACGAGTTCTGTATATATTGCGCATCTTCATTTCACAATGTTTTCAATTTTTTTTTACAAGTTTTTCACGATCCGTTGCTACAAGGGTGGTGCTGAGGCAAACACTCATGCGTGAATTTTAATGATTGCAAAAGTTTATTGAGGGTTATGTTGCTTCGAAACGATCGGAAAGAGAAAGAAGAAAAGATCGAGACTGGAATTTCAATTTTGTATCCAAATCAGGTCATTTATTGTATTAATTTTAAACAGTCCTTCAATTAATTTTTGCACACATTTAAAAGCAACTTACACCGAAAAAAATTTCGATCTTTGTAATTACTGGGAAAAAAAATAAAGACGATTCTTTTAAGTTCCTAAGTTAAGTTAAAGCCAACAATTACACACACACACACACACCCTCACCCTCTCACACCTATACTTAAGCTTATACTTAAGCTAATTAACCAATTAAATCCCACTCAATGTCCTCTATTATGTGATTGTTTTCGATCTTTATACATTTAAGTGCGTCAGCCATATTAGACGTCAACTCTTTTTGGGTCGTTACAACTCCATACATCTGTAAAAGATTTATCCTGCGCTCATCCGATAATAAGCTGCTTCCAATTCGTTTTCTTAGCAAAATTTGATGAGTACGGAAAGAAATCGATGATTGTAGATTATCTCCTGCAAAATACAAACGTGCAGTGATTATCGCTTTCCAAACACTAGCCTTCAAGATATGTCCAGATGGTATCACACTGCCAAACTCATGGAAATTTAATAGTTTGGGATATTTGAACTGAACGTACCCATTATTAAAATAATAACGATAATCTACTTCCTTACTTAGTCCCATTTTGGCTGGCAGTGAGTAATGGGGAAACATGAAACCCAAGCGAGAGACAGTTATAGAGTCCGAATCGGTACCAGTTTTTTTTACCTCATATTTATTCTTTAGTTCTCCTATCCTAATTTTTTCTCTCTCGCTTGTGGAATTGTTCGAAAATTCATGAGTGAGAATCATTCGCATCTCCTTATGAAACAGTGCGGGTGAGATGTTCTTTTCTGAAGCCAATAAAACTAGCAATTCCAAAATTCTCGATGGTTTAAAGTTCTGATACTCTGCCAATAGTTCATAATCTCCAGCACAATCGAAATCGTCCAACCCTGGTGCTAGGCCTTGGAATCCTTTCAAAAAGGAGTCGTACTGGTCCCAAAATGTTACTCGATCGGAAATTCTGGACTCACCCATAATGATCGATTGATTGCGATGTCTTTGAAAGTTTAATGTGAGTCTTCTAAAAAGATTAGCCGAAAGGGTCGTCCACGGCACCCGGACCGTAGGCAATCGTGACCGGTCACGAGTAGCGCGATGGAAGCTAATTAAAGAGAGGGACGGACATTTACTTTATTGAAATTTTGATGAATTCATCCGCGGCACTCGGACCGCAGGCAGTCGTGTCCGGACACGAGTAACGCGAATGAATTTTTAGACCGAAAAGAACTGTATATTGGCAGAGGGCCGGAATTTGACATGAAGTTATTATTAGTAGAAACTAGGGGGCTACGCCCCCTGGCCGCTACGCGGCCCAACCCCCTGAAGGCGCTCCGCGCCATCAATGGGCCGCTTCGCGGCCCTATTTTTACCCTCCTATCAGTGTTAGTTTTATTTTTCCCCTAAAAATTACGATATGAGGTATACTTTAATTTTAAACTTTACTTAAAATTACTTTAAAATTAAAAGGACGCGTTTTGGAATGACTGATTGATGAAATATTGCAGTAAAACAATGAACAATGATAGTCAGGTAATGATTAAGCTATCATGAGTCGAGGATCGATCCCACATTGAGTTCATAGTGGACGTACTCGACGTCTTAGACGACTCGGCCACCGTTCTACGTGAGGACCATGGCGCGAATCTTGTGGAGATAAGTGTAGAGCTGATGCGCAGGCTACACAGCTACTGCGCAACCTCCTCGACCACTGCGCATCCTCCCGCGCATAGCGGTAGCAGCACCGGAGCATTCTGTAAACTCACTCACTTTTATAACGTGATTTTAAAAAAGCTTGGGTCCTTTTTCCAAAATCTGATTAGAGCGGGCTCATCTAGGGCCTATTACCTGTCGATTTACGCAAAAATCATGGAAATCGGCCCGGTAGAACGCTCAAACGAACTATGACAAAAAGTATAAATTTACATTGTTTAAATGGGAGGATTCGCAACTTCACCACGTAATATAAGAAACCTGGGCCATGTTTTGAAAATCTGGAAAGAGTTGGCTTATCTAGACACAATTGCCCGTCGATAGCCGCAAAAATCATGAAAATCGGCCCGGTAGAACGCTGGAACTAAGCGTTACCAGTTTCTCAAAATTAGGAGGTCTCGGAGCTTTATAGGTATAGATAGATCACAGAAGAAAGAAGATGAATTTACAGCACTCAGCCACTCACTTATTTGCATGAATGAAAAGATGTAACTGATTAGGAAGAAAGGTTATAGCGCACGAAAGGACAAATGAGGGACGATCGTACTTACTCAAAGACACTCACCAGAGACCGGTAGGTAGGGCACAACTTAGATACGGCACACGGGCCACCCGGTCAAACTGGATTTGAGAAGGAATTACGCGGACGCGTGGTTTAAGTTAAGAAAGGTTGTGAAGGAAGGCACCGGTGAGTATTATAATTGAGGATTTATGGAGAGAAATAATCAAAGATGGATTTTACATATTGAAACAGACAAAATAATAAAGAAAAGAATTTAAATATCCTATGAAAAGCCGGAGGGGCGAATAAAGAGCCCGCAGCGCGATCGGGCGGGCCGCGGCGGAACTAGGCGCGCGGCGCGACATGAGATGCGGGCGGCTTGCCTAGCTGACGGAATGAAGGCTAAATATTGGTGACGCTAGCGGCGCCAACATACCGGCCCCCATTGAAATACTGGGGTGTTTCAATGAGAAGAAAAATGTAGAAAGTTAAAAAATTCCAAAAGAAATATAGAGAAACAAATGTTTTTGAAGAAAAAATTACACTTGAAAGAAAATTATGAGTGCTGATGTTTGCAATTGTTTACTCTATTGGAAGAGGGTAAAGAAATTCGTTTGACGCTCCTAGAAAATTGGAGCCGCAGTCGCTCCAGAGGTCTGAAGGCTTCCCTCTGCGGCAGATAAACCGTGCGAGCGCAGCGATGAAGGAGTTAGTGGTAAGATCCGATGTTGTTTCAATGTGGACCGCTTTTGTAGAGAAGCAGGCAAATACACATATGTACGTTTTGACCACTTTTGAATTCCTTAATGTCGACGTGCGGGTTTTGATGGGTCCACCGAAGTCCATGCCTTTGCATAAAAAAGCACGATTTGCGGTGACTCTGTTGACTGGCAAAGTGCCCATCAACTGATTGACTGGCTTCGCCTTGAGTTTGAAACAAGGTATGCACTTGAGCAGGCAAGACCTGATGATAGACCTCGCAGACAAAATCCAAAATTCTTGATTCAGAATTGACATTAATAGAGAAGGACCGGCATGCAGATGCGTCTCATAATAATGATTGATAATGCAAATCGTTACTGGATGATTTTTAGGCATTAAAATGGGATGGCGAGCCTTATAATCGATAGCGGCCTTTTGAAGTCGGCCACCCACTTGCATGAGTCCTTGAGTGTCAAGGAATGGACAAAGTCTCTGTATTTGATCACTGCATTCCTTGCCTTTGCGAGGTTCTTGAGGCCCTCAGCGAAGGCTTCCTTTTGCACAAGCGTGCAAATTTTGTTTTGAGCTGCTGCAATCTCCTCAAGCGATAAGGGTCCATGCAGATTTGACAGAGAGCTATCGATTTTTCTTGCTCTAATGTTGTTGACAAAACGTAGTATGTAGGCCATCACGCGTTTCAGAGAAGGCCACCAGGAGAAGCGCTGGAAGAAATCCCAGGTTGCAGGTTTCTCGTTGAGGTGAAGACTTGTCGCTGATTCAGGTTTCATAGCACCTTTGATGAACTCATCTTCTCGTTTAGTTGGGTCCTTTCTAGAGATGGGCCATTCTGATTTTGGTCCACTGAGCCATTTTGGGCCGGACCACCATATTTCAGCGTTCATCAGCTCTGCTGGCAGCAAACCTCTAGACGCACAGTCTGCAGCGTTCTCTTCTGATGGTACATGTCTCCAGGACTCTGGTGATACGTTTTCTTGAATCTCAGCAACTCTGTTCCCCTCATAGGTCTTGAGGCGATAAGCTGGAGTTTGGATCCAACCCAGGGCTACGGTGGAGTCCGTGAAGGCGTGGTTTTCTGCGATTTCGAAGTCCTCTGCAAAAATTGATTTTGCATATGCCAAAAGTTTTGACAAGAGGTGAGCTCCATTGAGCTCTAATCGAGGTATGCTTAAGGTTTTGAGGGGCGAAACTCTGTTTTTAGCCATGAATAATCGAACTTTTGAGTCTGTAGTACTTCTGATGTAGATTACGGCAGCAAATCCTTTTTCTGAACCATCGCAGAATCCGCAAAGCTCTATAGAAGTGCAATTTTCTGACACGAGAAGTCTATCAATGAGAATATTCTCAAAGAGTGGCAATTCTGTGGTGAATTGGTTCCACAGGCACAGAGTTTCTGAGGGAACCGGTTCGTCCCAGTCGAGCCCTTTAGTCCAGATGATTTTCATAAAAGTTTTACACCATAGACTAGTTGGGGCTAAAAAGCCGCACGGGTCGAAAGAAATGGATCGTCAATAAGCGCAGGATCTTAAAATAATGATTATTGCCACAAGGTATGATCCCCTTCCATCTCTGAATACTGCATTTTAAGTTTTACGTAAGTATTCCATGTGCAATATCCGAAAAAATGGCTCCAATCTAAGGAAACGCAGATTTCTTTCGAATTTTATCGATGGTATGTGGCAACGTCGCGCCGCGGTGGGAGGCTGTATATAGAGTACCTGTATAGCGAGAGTATGGACAGATCGCTTCATGGAGGGCTTAGGGCCCAAAAGTGCAGCCACCCTTCTAACCAACTTCTAACGCACAAAATTTCACTGCCAGTCTGCAGATTCCAATTCTAACCATGATGGCAAAGAATGTACAGAAATGAGCGTTCTTCCGCGAAATTGAGTAAATTTATGCAAAAACTGAGTCAAACACGTGCTTAATAAACGACGGTTCGTAACATAGTATTAGTAATAGTATTAGTAAATCGTTCTGGATAATTGAAATTCATAGGTTGGCTGCATTTCTGGGCCCTAACTTTATTCGCAGAAGCATCGGTGAAGGCCTGATGGATTTTCGGAGTTTCACATCTGTCCATACTCTCGCTATACAGGTACTCTAGCTGTATAGATAAACACATGGACATAATCACTAGTAATGTGGTCATAACGTATGAAAATTCAAGGTTTGCTGAAATTTGCTCAATGAGCTCGGTGAGGAACAGCCTCCAAATACTGAAATAGGTACTCGGTTTTTTGTGTTTTCCGGGGGATAAAATATGGCAACATCGGCTTTTTTGGGAGGCTTTGAATCCAAAAACTTTTTTAGAGGAAGTATTTGACCATCTACGTACATTGTTCGCCAAAGGAGTTCAATTTTGGTGTAAGATGAGTCGCCCTTTTTAAACCATTTTAAAAAATGATGAAAAACAGGAAAATTATATTAACAAAAAAAAAAAAACAAAAACAAAAAACAAAAAACATTTTAAACAATGAGCTCAATGTTTAAAAGCAACAAAAATTGGCCAAAGTGACCCTCTTACACCTCTAATGAACATACTTGAAGGACTTTTTACTCCTACAATGGGATCATTGTGAAACAGCGCGTCAAATGCCGCGACATTTAAGTCGAGCGACGGTCGAGCAGCGGTTTGACTACAAAATGCTAAAATCGCTGATTTTTGCATTTTGAGAGCTAAGAACGAGGGATTCTGATCCTCGTGGGTCCAAACCGTTATTTTTCTCTTAAAATATAGTATCAGAAGTCTCATTATCCGCATTTGCGACTTTTTACCTCGATTGCATTTACCGAAAAAAAATCTGCAAGATCGCCAAGATTGCCAAGATGAGAAATCGGTGAAACATCTTAAGTACCTTGCGGGACCACTCAGACTTTAGCTACGACCCTGAGATTTGTTTGTGTTTTTTTTTCTAACTATGAGACAACTTTTT